>NC_142649.1:18633484-18936515 GCF_055504915.1 Nelumbo nucifera
ATCTCCCCATTTCAAATCCGACCCCATCCACAAACCTTGCCAACGCTTAGCAACAACAGCATCCTCAAACCAATCAGCAAGGTAGCTCTCAACAGAATTGTAATAATTCCAACAGTATTAACAGTAATAACAGAGGATGAGGACGGAGAAGGGGGGGTGGTGGTGGACGAGGCAATTATAACAATGAATGGGTTCAGATGCCTGAAGTTCGGTGTCAGTTATGTAACAAACTGAACCATACTGTTTTGACATGCAGTAGGCGGTTTGATCTGTCATACAATGGTGAGCAGCCTCAAAATCAGCTCAATGCATACCAAGCAGGGGGGCATCTCCAACTACTATGATCTAGCATGGTATCTTAATACTGGAGTAACCAACCACTTAACATCTGACATCAACGATTTGCAATCCAGATTTGAATATACAGGTCCAGAACAAATTCGTGTAGGCAATGGAGCAGGTCAGAAAATTGCACATATTGGTGACTCTACTTTTGCTTATAATGATCATCTATTTCATTTGAACTCCATATTTTATGTTCCTAATATAGACAAGAATCTAGTTTTAGTTAGCCAGTTTGCTCAAGATAATTACTGCTATTTTGAATTTCATCCCTCTTTTGTTCCTATTAAGGATCGATTCTCGGGGAGCATCCTTCTTCAAGGCTATAGTGAAGGCGGTCTCTATAAGCTTCCATCCTCTAGTGCCCCAATCTCTACTTCAGCTTTCTTTGGTGAAAAGATTCAGTTAGCGATTGACATTCCAGATTAGGCCATCCAGCATTCAATACAATCAAGCATGTTATTTCTTGTTTTGGTTTACCCATTCATAGTGAATAGTATTTTCCTCATTTGTGTGCCATGATTGTTAAGTCTCCAAGAGTCGCAAGCTACCTTATGCTCATTCACATGTTCCATCTCATGCACCTTTAGATTTAATATATTCTGATATTTGGGGACCATCCCCCATTGCTTCTCATAATGGTTATCGTTATTACATAACCTTTTTAGATGATTTTAGTTCTACTCTTGGATCTTCCCCCTTGCTCGAAAATCTGATGCTCTGCCGACTTTTATTTACTTCAACACTCTTATTGAAATTTTTTTTGCATAAAAAATTAAATGATTTCAGTCAGATTGGGGTGGGGAATTTCGTTCTCTCTCTTCCTGCCTCGACCAACGTGTCATTGTGCATCGAGTCTCTTGTTGTCATGCTCATGCTCAGAACGGGGCACCCGAGCGCGGAAGCACAGACATGTTATAGAGACAGCCTTAGCCTTGCTCTCCCATGCAAGTATGCAACAACAATATTGGGATGAAACAGTCCTCACTGCATATTATTTGATAAATCGATTACCTACACTCCAATTCTTGGCTATTCATCCCCATATGAGAAACTATTTGCGGAGTCACCAGATTATACTTTACTCAAGATATTTGGGTGTGCTTGCTACCCACATTTGCGGCCTTACAATCAACATAAATTAGACTATCATTCTGTTCGATGTGTATTTCTTGGCTATAGCCCTTCTCACAAGGGATATAGGTGTTTGGATCCATCCACCGACAGAGTTTACATCAGTAGAGATATCAAGTTCGATAACATTCTTTTCCCTTTGTTGCCTTCTCTTCTTCGCCAGCTCCAGCTTAATTCAACAATAGGCCATTACATTACTACACCATCTTCCTTAGCACCGTCACAATCATCAACATCAGTTCAGCCAACCAGCACTGCTTCTACAGCGCCTAACATTGTATCCTCTCAGTCTGCCACATCTTCTTCAAATTCTGATACAACTAAGAGCTCTTCTACTTTTCATCCTCGTCATTAGAGTCCATTCTCCAAACAACATAACCCATTCAACCTCTTGCTCGGACTCATCCAATGGTGACAAGATCACAATCTCGCTCCTCTATGTTCTCAACACGGTATCCACTACCACAAGCACTTATATCTCAGGTACAGGAGGATGTAATTGAACCCATATCGTTCAACAAGCCTCTAAATACCCCGAATGGCGAGAGGCCATCAGCTCTATATAAGTTTGACGCATTAATTAAAAACAATACTTGGACCCTAGTTCCTTCACGTCCAAACATGAATATTGTTGGAAGTAGATGGGTTTATAGAATCAAGCAAAATGCTAATGGCACCTTCAACGTTGCAAGGCGCACTTGGTTTCCCAAGGCTACAATCAACAACCTGGCATAGATGTTGGTGACACCTTTAGTCCAGTCGTCAAGCCCACCACTATAAGAATTGTCATCTCTCTGGCTCTCTCCAAGCAATGGTCTATGGAGCAACTAGACATCTCCAATGCCTTCTTACATAGAGATTTATATGAAAAAGGCCTTATATGTCTTAAAGCAGGCTCCGAGGGATTGGTTTCACAAGTTGAGTTCAAAGTTGTTAGATCTCGGTTTTACTGCCTCTAATAGTGATGCATCCCTCTTCATCTACAAACATCAAGCAGTCATGATATATCTTCTTGTTTATGTTGATGACATTCTATTCACCTCCAACAATGACACTACTCTCTCACTTAATCTCTTTGATGGCTACTAACTTTGTGGTACATTATCATGGGAATTTACACTATTTTTTGGGAATTGAAGCTACCACTACAAGTACGGGTCTGATGCTCTCTCAGCATAAGTATATCTATAAACTACTTTGTGCCTCAAGATTTGATGGTGCTAAACCTCTCACTACTCCAGCTCCCCTCAATACAAGGCTCTCTAAAACAGACAACACTCCACTTTCCGATCCTTAGAGCTATAGAAGCATCGTAGGAGCCTTACAATATGTCACTATGACCCGTCCTGACATATCCTTTGCAGTTAACAGAGGATGTCAGTTTATGCAATCTCCATCTGATGTTCATTGGACATTTGTTAAACGAATTCTTCGTTATCTCAAGGGGACCATCAACATGGGGCTGTCTTTCTCTCATTCTGATTCATTCTCCATCTCAGCCTTCAGTGGTGCCAATTGGTTTGGATGCCCCGATGACCGCAAATCTACTGGCGGTTTTGCTATATACCTTGGGCCTAATCTGATCTCTAGGAAAGCACATAAACAATCTACTGTTGCACGATCAAATACTGAATTGGAGTTTCGTGTGCTTGCTGACACCACTGCAGAATTTGTTTGTCTCTCATCCTTGTTACGAGACCTTGGTGTGCCTCTCTCCTCACCTCCTATCATGTGGTGTGGTAATATTTCCGCCACCTATCTAGCAGCCAATCCTATCTTCCAACTTCCATAGTTGCACCAAACCTATAGAGATTGACTGTCATTTCATCAGAGATAGAATCTCCAATGGTCAACTTCTTGTTCAACACATCCCCACTAAGGATCAGATAGCGGACATCTTTACAAAGCTCTCTTTCCACAAAACGTCATGCTCAACTTCGAGACAAACTCATCGTCAGCATTAGCAAATTTCGTTTGAGGGGAAGTGATAAGATAGAGTATCATTCAGACTCTACTACAGCTGCAGGTAACAATTAAATAAGTTGTGTTTAAGTTATATTTCTAGTTACTAATTGTACCTTTTCTTGGACTGTTAGAGTCCTACTTCATCTATGATTGTACATCTATAAATACTAGTCATCAATAAATCATTCCCATCGAACTGGCCGGCATTCAATCGTTTTATACTTCTCAACTGTTCTCTGTAATTCTCATAAGGTTTTCAGTCTAGAACGATGATGGAGGTACTTTGTGATCCATGTTCAGTATCCGGCCTTTCATTTGATTCTCTCATCAACCCTATGTCCATTACCATCTTGCTCGGGCAAGTCTCTGCTAACCCACGTAAACTAACGTCGCACGATGATGGAGGTCCTATTTGATGTTCAGGATTCCGCCCTCCAGGTGACACTCTCGTCAACCCTATGTCCATCACCATCTTGCTTGAACAAATTTGTATATTCAGAAACCCAGGTTGAACTCGTGCCTCCGATACAACAATGAGGATCAGCAGGACTAGCAAGAGCAACATCAACAGTCACCGCATAGTTGAAGTCACCATTGAAATTAATGTTTAAATGAGTCATAAAGAAGCAGCTAGCAATTTGAGCTACCGAAACTGAATAGAGTGATTTGTGAGTACTGAGAAGCGATGTGATTGTACATATTTTATTAGTTGGACTGACCGGGCTAATAATCATAAGTAGAATTGGAAGTGTCCAGCAAGTGTTATATATAATTACTTATTGCATAGATGGGACAGGTGTTGTGTTGCACGTTGACTGTGTGCTTCAGTGTATCCATTACAACAATGTACAAGAGGTCATATTCCTATATATTATTAATCAAAAATATACTATTAATTCCTCCATGCCCGAGCTTTGCCACCTGATTGGCTTCACATAAGAGAGATTAGGGGGTGTTCTTTTTTCAGATTTTGGGAGGGGGAAAGTTGGTCAATGGAATTTTGGTTCCCATTGATCAATAATTTCATGTTCTTTTTTTCAGATTTATGTGAGGACGAGAGAAAATTTATTTTTCTGGGTATATCCATCTCCTAGGTGGATAAATAACTTTTCCATTTAGGGGAAAGTTTCCAATACTTGAATGGGACAAACAGTCCCATACTGTATCTTAAATGGAAAGGCCCAAACTTGACTCACCAGCCCGAAAACAATCCCATACTCTATCTTTTTGTTTGCCATAACTAAACAGTCCACATAATATAGTCTACCAGATTCCTCAAATTTCTACTAGCAATTAAGCTTAAACCAGGCCCAACCTTTAGAATTGAGCTTTTGCCCTAATCCTGAGGTTAAGCTGGATCTGTCCAACCTGAGCCAAGTCCACACTAAAATTTGATGCACTTGGGTTGGTCTCAGGCCTGCGCCATCTAGTTTGGGTTAGTCAATAAGCACACACTAAAATATAAATTAAAAATGTGTATTCATATATGTATATATACGCATACATATGCATGCAAATAATGTGTCTATATATGCATGTATATATGCATATAGTTCAGCTGGGCTTATTTAAGTTGGGTTAAGGTTGGGCCAAGCTCAGGTTGCCCAAGGGCTAGACCTGTGCCAGACCCCAGAAATTAAGAAAGCCTAAACATTTAGGCCCAGAACCAACCCAAGGATTGAAAATCCAAGCACAATGCATGTAAGTTGTGGGTTAGGTCAGTCAGGAATTAAGCTAGGCTCACCCAAGTTCCCCCTATAAATATAAGTTCTTTCTATGTTTATACACATATTACATATGGATCCATTAGTTTGATGCCAATATGGCTTCATATGTTATAGAACAATTGTATGTGCAAATTATTTAACAAGCCCATGCTTTAAGTTACCTATTTAATTAGGTAACTTATTTAATAAAATCATAAAATAATAATTTTAATCCATTTAAGTCATATTTAAAAATTATAAAAATTGTAAAATTAATTCAAGTTTGTTAGTATAACAATAATAATAATAATAATAATAATAATAATAATAATAATAGTAATAATAATAATAATAATAATAATAATAATAATAATAATAAGAAGAACAACAACAAATTTACAACTTCAAGGTTAGGGGTAGAAGTTACACCAAATTATAAGAATACCCTTTATATGTGTAGAGTTTTAAACTAATGAACCAGGTCAAACAAACATGCATTCAATTTGGGTTAAATAATTAAAACTCTAACCAGACCCTGCATTTTCTACTTTAATTTTGCATAAATAGAAATTAAAGTATAGCTTTATTGAAGGAAAGCCTAGATTGAATAGCCCATGCAAAGGAAAACGAAAATGTTGAATACTCTGGATTGATAAGAAAAACCACCCATTGCGCGAGAACCCATTGATTAATCATAATACTCCTCAGTGCAGCAGTATATAACACGAGTGCAATTTATAGATGTTTATGTATATTTGTTGATAATTTCAATGCAGCAGCGGCAGCAGACTGGGCATGATCTTAAGCTGAACTCAGCACAGGTTTGCGTTTCAAATGCGTGCTTCAGTACTCTGAAAAATTAAAAAAAATAAATAAAAATACAAAGATTTGATATAACATTTACAACTTCAATCCTCACACAACTTTAATCGGCAAACAATAGTAAATAAGTGAATGATTAAGGAGGCAACGAGGAACAAGTGAAAACAACTTTCCAAAAAGAAAAGCAAAGGCTTATCCACTCTAGCTAGAAAGCGGAAAAACACACAAAATTAATTCTCCTTTTGCCCACCTTTCAGAATGATGTGTATTTAGAACGATGATGGCGGTTCTTTGTGATGTTCAGGATCTGGCCCTCCAGGTGATGCTGTCTTCAATCCTATGTCCATCATCATCTTACTTGGGCGAGTCTCCATTAACCCACGTAAACTAACGTCAAACAATGATGGAGGTCCTTTATGATGTTGAGGATCTGACCCTCCAGGTGACAGTCTCATCAACTCTATGTCCTTCGTCATCTTCCTTGGGCGAGTGTTCGTTAACCCACGTAAACTAATGTTGGACAATGATGGCGGTCCTTTGTGATGTTCAGGGTCCGGCCCTCCAGGTGACACTCTCGTCAACCCAATGTCCTTCATCGTCTTGCTTGGGCGAGTCTCCATTAATCCACGTAAACTAATGTTGGACAATGATGGTGGTCCTTTGTGATGTTCTGGATCCGGCCCTCCAGATGATACTCTCTTCAACCCTATGTCCTTCATCGTCTTGCTTGGGAGAGTCTCCGTTAACTCACGATAACTACTGTCAGATGATGATGAAGATCCTTTGTGATGTTCAGGATCCGGCCCTCCAAGTGACAGTCTCGTCAACCCTTTGTCCACCATCTTGCTTGGGTGAATCTCCGTTAGCCCACGGTAACTAACGTCAGATGTTGATGGAGGTACTTTGTGATGTTCAGGATCTGGCCCTCCAGGTGACACTCTAGTCAACCCTTTGTCCACCGTCTTGCTTGGGTGAATCTCCGTTAACCCACGGTAACTAACGTCAGATGTTGATGGAGCTCCTTTGTGATGTTCAGGATCCAGCCCTCCAGGTGACACTCTCTTCAACCCTATGTCCTTCATCGTCTTGCTTGGGCGAGTCTCCATTAGTCCACGTAAACTAATGTTGGACAACGATGGTGGTCCTTTGTGATGTTCAGAATCCGATCCTCCAGGTGATACTCTCGTCAACCCTATGTCCTTCATCCTCTTGCTTGGGCGAGTCTCGGTTAACAAAAGATAACTACTGTCAGATGATGATGGAGATCCTTTGTGATGTTCAGGATCCGGGCCTCCAGGTGACACTCTCGTCAACCCTATGTCCATCACCGTCTTGCTTGAGTGAGTCTCCATTAACCCACGATAACTAACGTCAGATGTTGATGGAGGTCCTTTGTGATGTTCAGGATCTGGCCCTCCAGGTGACACTCTCGTCAATCCTATCTCCATCACCCTCTTGATTGGGCGAGTCTCCGTTAACCCACGTAAACTAATGTTGGACAATGATGGTGGTCCTTTGTGATGTTCAGAATCCGACCCTCCAGGTGATACTCTCGTCAACCCTATGTCCTTCATCGTCTTGCTTGGGAGAGTCTCCATTAACTCGCGATAACTACTGTCAGATGATGATGGAGATCCTTTGTGTTGTTCAGGATCCGGCCCTCCAGGTGACACTCTCGTCAACCCTATGTCCACCGTCTTGCTTGGGTGAATCTCCGTTAACCCACGGTAACTAACTTCAGTTGTTGATGGAGGTCCTTTGTGATGTTCAGGATGTGGCCCACCAGGTGAATCTCTAATCAACTCTATGTCCACCGTCTTGCTTGGGTGAATCTCCGTTAACGCACGGTAACCAACGTCAGATGTTGATGGAGGTCTTTTGTGATGTTCAGGATCTGGCCCTCCAGGGGACAGTCTCGTCAGCCCTATGCCCACCGTCTTTCTTGGGTGAATCTCCGTTAATCCACGGTAACTAGCGCCAGATGTTGATGGAGGTCCTTTGTGATGTTCAGGATCTGCCCCTCCAGGTGACAGTCTCGTCAACCCTATGTCCACCGTCTTGCTTGGGTGAATCTCCGTTAACCCACGGTAACTAACGTCAGATGTTGATGGTGGTCCTTTGTGATGTTCAGGATCTGGCCCTCCAGGTGACACTCTCATCAACCCTATGTCCACCGTCTTGCTTGGATGAATCTCCTTTAACCCACGGTAACTAACGTCAGATGTTGATGGAGGTCCTTTGTGATGTTCAGGATCTGGCCCTCCAGGTGACACTCTCGTCAACCCTATGTCCATCATCATCTTCCTTGGGCTAGTGTCGGGTAACCCACGTAAATTAAGATCACTGTTGGTGTCCGTCCTCTGTATATTTAGAAACCCACGTTGAACTCGTGCCTCCGATGCAACCGTGAGGATTAGGACAGTTAAGAGCGACATCATCACTCTTGGTTTGGTTGAAGTAGCCATCGAAAAGCTTAAATGAATAATAATAAACGAAAAGAAGAAGCTAGTTGTTGGAGCTACAGAAGCTGAAGAGAGTTATTCATGGGTACTGAGAAGCGATTTAGATGTGCATATTTATAGAGATTCGTGCGAGATAAGGACACAAATTTTAGTGGCTGTAATATGTATGCGTATATTTTGTTTTATAAGGGTGTAAAGATCTGAAGATTTAAAAATGGAAGATCGTCCAAGACAGACTGGCAGAAAGACAAACACAGAGGGACCTCTGTACAATAATGGAGGTCCCACAATCACGGTATTTTGTGAGTGGCCCATTCCTGCTCTGAATCAATTCAAGTCCTCAGAGGATGAAGAAGATTCTAGTACAGTTCCTTGTGATTGGTCTAATGTACAAGTAGAACAGTGTAGACTATTAGAACTCCAATCAATTAGAATTGAAAGTGAAGTGTCTCTGATAATTCTTGTATCTTTTGTGTGGAAGTGTTGCTCATCATAGAGTGATCATAGTCTCGGAAGACTAAGGGATGCTACTGATCATAGTTGTAGGCTTTATCGTTGTTGACTAACCCAACTGACAAAGGAGTCGGGTTTGGGCTGATGCTTTACTAAGCAATGGAGCCAGAGATGATCAATAGTTTAAGCAGAAAAGATGCATGAAGCAAAAGGACACAAAAGAGGATGAACACAGTTAATGTAGAACAACTGTACTGCAAATGTACGTGCTAATTGGTAATTGTTTAGATGGGACAGATGTTGCACATTACTGTCCTGCAAGTGTGCTTAAGTTATTGCATAGATGAGACAAGTGTTGAATGTATGCTTACTCAGTCAGTGTGCCATTAAAACAATGTACAAATTAAAGAGTTCTTTCCTAGTATTAGTGCTACTAATTTCTATAGTCATTCCTCCATGCTCAACCCGACCTTTGTCAACCAATTTGCCACTTGATTGGCTTCTCTGTTAGTGTGACGAATTTGATGTTTTTTTATTAATTTTAATTAGAGGAAGAGAATCCCAATGGATCTTAAGTGAAAGAGGGGAATTAGAGTGAACATTAAAAAAATAAAGCAGTACACTAAATCATACAAAGGCAGTCTAAGAAAGAAAATGGATCTAAAGGTCAAATAATCATCTCTCACAGGAGATCAGGATTATTTAAAATCCAACCGAGTCAACTGATTTGTAAGGTGTCCCCTCAAATTTTATTTCGAGTTGCTTTATTTTTTAATGTCAATGGCAGCAATTTGAATGCAGCAGATATGGGTTTAATCATATCTTATCAAAAAAATAAGGGATAAATGTGACTGACAAGTGTCTGATTTTTTATAATTGGTTCAATTCTATTTTTCTTATCTGTTTGTTAATGTTTTGCAACAATTAGTTTGTCCTATTTATATATAAAGAATAAATGGTCGCAGTGTTTAACTAGGTAGTCTACCAAAGTGCATGTTAAAATCTGTGGTCCAGCATCAACAAGCTAACTATGAAAGTGAGAGAGAGAAAGAGGGGCATTAGAGTGAACATAAAAAAAAAATAAAACAGTACTATAAATCATACAAAGGCAGTCAAATAAAGAAAATGGATCTGAAGGTCAAATAATCATCTCTCATAGGAGATCAGGATTATTTAAAATCCAACTGAGTCAACTGATTTTAAAGTGTCTCCTCATATTTTTTTCCGGTTGCTTTATTTTTTAATGTCAATAACAGCAATTTGAATGCAGCAGATATGGGTTTAATCATATCTTATCAAATAAAAAAAAAAACAAGGGATAAATGTGACTGATAAGTGTCTGATGTTTTGTAATTGGTTTGATTTTATTTTCTTATCTATTTGTTAATGTTTTCCAAGAATTAGTTTGTTCTATATATATATATATATATATATATATACCTAAAGAGAAATGGTCCCATTATTTAGGTAGTCTACCAAAGCGTTTGTTAAAATCTGTGGTTCAGCATCAACATTTATGTTTTGATTTCGAATCTAGCTAGCTAACTATGAAAGTGATATATATATAGATAGATAGATAGATAGATAGATAGATAGATAGATAGATAGATAGATAGATAGATAGATAGAAAGAGAGAGAGAGTAAATGGATGAATATCTGAATTTGATCCAATAATATAAATTTCACAATGATTTGAGGGATCTCACACAAATAAATTCATATTTGAATTTGTTAAGGATGTTGGATATGAGTCTCATTCTATTGGATTTAATTATCCACATGTTAAAAATTAACAAATTCATTCTGACATGACGGTTTTGGGGGACCCATCATTTTGAACAGCTTGGTTGAGAGAGAGGTTCATGTAGCCAAGTTGTGTGTTTTTTTTTTTATGCTTGAGAGAATACTGCAAGAGAAATGTTTAAAAGGTTCGAATTGGATAATGACAAGCTAAGGAGGAGAAAAAAGCAGGTGTCAGTGATGAAGAAAAGGATTTTCATTTAGGGCACCCTGAGAAGTCTACTAAATTTGGGGGGCTTGCCTAGAAGCAAAAAATTGAGACTGGGGAACCTTTATGTAGACACTCCTGTAAAGGCAGACTCCAGGGGAGGAAAGGCAATAAGAGGGAGAGGAAGTACTAAAAATAGGGGTTTTAGCGACATTAGACAAACGTCACCAAAACTATAACAAACGTCATGAAAAACTTTTGCTCACTTTTGCACAAATATTGCGCCTATAAAAGTCTCAAAATGTTTTTGCGACATTTTTGGTGATGTTTGCAAATGTCACTAAAACCGGTTTGTATGTCGTTCGGGTGCAATTTTGGTCACGTTTATAGCAGAATTGCACCTTTTGGTGATGTTTATAAACATCGCCAAAAACATCACCAAAAGGTGCAATTATGTCGACGTTTGCTAAATGTCACCAAAACCACGGCTTTTGGCGACGTTTATAAATGTCAGCAAAAGGCTTGTCTTTTGTTTTGTTATGCCATTTTCGGTAAACATCACCAAAAGTGTAATTCTTTTTCTTTTCCTATTTTGGTTTGGTATCCCAATGATTTTAAATTACCTGTTTTACACTTAATTCATCACATTCATCCATATAATCATTTAATTGACAATATAAATATATATTAAAATATAACAAATTAAACTTCAAAATTATAATTAATAAAAAAAAGTATTTACAATTAAGCATTTATGTTTAAACAAAAAATATATAAAAAAAGAAAAATATATAATCTAAAATGAAGGTATTTCCCATTGCATTGGCATTCTCCCTTTCCTTACTCACTGCATGTGCATGAGAGGACCCTCTCTTCAATATCCTACAAAAGAAAAAATAATGATGATGTTATTTTTTGGCCAAAAGATTAATAAATTTTTTTAGCAAGTATAAACATAAAGTTAAATTTGTCTTATCGTACCGGGTTTGATGATGGAACTGCATCAAGAGTAGGTTTTTCAACATTTTTTGTATTTTCAAGTAGGTTTTTCTTTAAAAGAAAATATAGCTATAAAGACATTTCATAATCTAGAAAGTTCTATAATGAATATTGGTCAAGTACGTATGCCTAATTTTTCATGACAAACAAATCCTCTTTCAAGAGTTTATGTGTGTCAGGCCAATATTTTACCATTATACCAAGGTTCGTGGCAATATAAATATAAGAAGCCAAAATATTCCCAAGCAAAGAAACACAGTGGTTACGAAAGTGAAAACTGTAATGAATATTTACATCAAGTTGGAAACTTCCATGTATGAACTAGCTGAGAAAAAAGAAAAGAAAGAAAAAGAAAATGATGAGGAGAGTGAAGAGATTATTCTGATATAAAATCATATATATGCAAAGTATATATTGGTTCCTTTTTGTTACTCACCATCTCAGTCAAAAACCACTGATATTACAAGATCAACGAAATTGTCTTCATTGCAAGGAATTTTGAGGCCACCCCTTGGAGGATAGAATCCAAACTCTTGCTTAATTAGTTTGGTGTAACAAGTCGCAAGGCTAGAATAGAGGATGGTTCAAATAGGATATCATTGTTTCCATTTGTCAAGAATTAGGACTCAACCTGGAAGGGAAAAATAGATTTTTAAAAATGTTAATTGAATTTCACATTTGACATTTCATTGAAGGAAGGTATGTTTAAGTCGAATGGGTTAGGCTATTTAAAAAACTCAGTTAAGTTAATTTATAAAAACTTGGGGGTATGCTGAAGTCTTTCACCCATAACTAAATATGCAAACACACCACTTCTGTTATTAATCGTCTTTGGGTGATAGAGGAGGTTAAAGTTTATTAGAGTACATCTCCACATGTATTCCAGTTAGAATGGAAGTCCATCCTTAGGATAACAATTATCCTTAGAGCTTTAGGATAATTGTTATCCTAATGAGATGTTCTCTTAGGATAGTCATTAGCCTAAGAGATGAACACTACTATTTGTTATTTCTGTAGGGCTGTACCTAAGATAGAGTTTCCAACTGTGTAAACCTCTTCTTATTAAAAATACAGATCAAGGCCAATGGCATCTTTATTGTGCCCAATTATTCTTGAAGTTCTTTAGTTTTTAACTTGGTATCAGAGCCTTTGTCGATCCCATGGCTTCCAATGGCTTCAGCTCTGACTTGCAGCACTCAACAGGTGCGTCCACCTCCAACAACACAATAGGTTTGAATTCAACTCCTAATAGTGGGATACACTATCTTCCCATCAAACTCAACAACAACAATTACCTGCTCTGGAAGGCACAGTTTTTGCCGATCCTCTACACAAATAGATTGATGGGATACGTAGACGGATCGATTGCTGTACCACCACAATATATACCAGATCCGATCGATGGTAATCGGATGATTCTCAATCCAACACATTCGGAATGGTTTCAGAAAGATCAACTAGTCTTGTCCTGGATTATTGCGTTGCTTACGGAGAACGTGTTCGCTCAAGTTGTATGACACCGGTCATCCCGTGATGTTTGGAATGCTCTTGCCAAGTCCTTTTCCAACTACTCTCGCTCCAGTTTGCTTCAGTACAAGAGACAACTTCAGAGTCTCAAGAAAGGAGGTATGCCTATTTCTGAATATGTTCAAAAAACTAAATCCATAGCTGATAGCCCTACAGCTGTCGTAGAACCTGTTAAGATGAGTGATTTGATTCTTTATATACTAGTTGAATTAGGATTAGAATATGAATCTGTTGTGACTACTATTACTAATAGGTCCAATATAAAGGACCTCGATATTGATGATGTTTTAGGCATTCTTCTTGGCCATGAGAGCTAGTTAAAATAGAATGCTACTATAGTTGATACCAAAACTCCTGCAACTAATATTGCTAATTTTAAAAACAAGAGTCAAAATAACAATCAATGTACTGCTTTTGGGAACACCTACGGAAGAGGCAAGGGGTGCGGTTCTTCAGACAACTGCACAAATAATGGTGGTAGAGGATGTGGCAGTCAAATTGTGTGTCAACGGTGCAACAAACTAGGACATGGAGTTGTAAAATGTTGCCGGCATTATGATCTGAATTACAAAAATGAAGAACTAGAACCAACCACCTACAACAGCAACGTTGCTCCCACTAAGTCTACATTCGATCCAACTTGGTATCTAGATAGTGGTGTTACCCATCACATGACACCTGACATCAACAATTTGCAAGTTTGATCTGAATATGGAGGAACAGATAAAGTCAAAGTTGGGAATGGTTCAGGTTTGGCAATTAAAAATATTAGTTCTTCAACTCTTCGTACTACCACTCATCAGTTTGCTTTAAATAATACTTTCCATGTGCCAGAACTATCCAAAAATTTGTTATCTGTTCATGAATTTCCTCGTGACAATAAATTATTTTTTGAATTTCAGGGTGATTATTTTCTTGTGAAGGATTACATGGGGAACATCCTGCTGCGAGGAACCAGTAGAGACGGTTTATATCAGTTTTCGGGAGAGGTGACTAACACGAATCAGCCTTCTGCATTAGTTGGAGAGCGTGTTTCGGTTAATAATTGGCACAAGCGACTTGGGCATCCAGCCATGCGAATTGTGAGGCAAGTCGTCACCCAGTTCGGACTACCATATGAAGGTCAATTGGTTTTCAGCCCTAATTTAGTCTATGCCTCGTGTCAAGTAAGAGTCATAGGTTATTTCTTCCCCTATCTTCCTCAGTTGTTTCTAGTCCATTAGATTTGGTGTTTTCAAATGTATGGGGACCGGCCCCAGTTTTATCTAATGCAGGATTTCATTATTATGTAATTTTCATTGATGCTTATAGTAATTTTCTTGGTTGTTTCCATTACAATGGAAGTTGGATGTCTTTGATGTATTTTTGTCTTTTAAGCATCACGTTGAAATTTTAGTTAATACCAAAATCAAGGCCCTGCAATCTGATTTAGGTGGAGAATATCGGAAGTTTTCTTCTTACTTGGACTCCATCGTCATTACTCACCAGCTTGCCTGTCCTCATACACATGAATAGAACAGCTGTGCTGAACGGAAACATCACCACGTCATCAAAGCAACCTTGTCTCTACTGGCTTCCTCGTCGCTCCCCCTTTTCCTTCTAGGCTTCCAACTACTACTCTCTGGCGCAAATTTCCATATGAAGTTCCATTTGGCTCTCATCCAAATTATCGGTTTCTCAAAATTTTTGGGTGTGCTTGTTACACTCTACTTAAACCTTACAATCAGCACAAGTTTGACTATCAATCTCAACAATGCATCTTCCTTGGCTACAACGACAAACACAAAGGTTATCGTTGTCTACATCCTAGAACTAGGAAAGAATATGTTTTTAGACATGTTATCTTTGATGAGCATCATTTTCCGAGGTACTCTATAGCTGCTCCTTTAGATTCTGTACAGTCACCTAGTGTTTATTTTCAGCTTTCCACCATGCCTTCGACTTCCACTTCTGCCTCACCGGTTCCCACTTCACCAATTCCCACTTCTCTATTGCGGAGCGACTTTACTGCTAGTTCGGCACCCTCTGGCAGCCCTAACCATTCGTCAACTTCCTCAACAAGTATACCTTCCCTTGAAGTTGGACCTCGCAGAACCCGTCCTATGCAAGACATTCTTGATGCAATCCGGTTGCTCCCGAGCATTCTTGCCAACATACTATGATTATTCACTTTATAAACGGATCCCTTCCTCCATGTTCTCATCTCACGATCAGGTATCCCTTACCACAGTCATTATTAACTCAGTCACGAGATGATACTACAAAACCATCCAATTTTTCCCAAGCGGTAAAATTTGTCAATTGGCGTGATGCCATGACTAAGGAGTTCAATGCTCTTGTTACTAATGGTACTTGGAGCCTTGTTCCCTACACTTCTCACATGAATGTGGTAGGAAGCAAATGAGTCTATAAGGTAAAACGAAAGGTAGGCGACACTATTGACAGGTACAAGGCACGATTGGTGGCACAAGGTTTTACTCAAATTCCCAGGGTTGACTTCACTACTACTTTTGGCCTGGTTGTGAAACCAGTAACCATCCGTACTATTCTCTCTTGTAGTCTTCCATCAGTGGTGTATTCATTAGATTGATTTTGATAATGCCTTTCTGAACGAGGAACTTCATGAGGATATATATGTCAAACAACCTAAGGGTTTCGAAGATCCCACTAAACCAACTCATATTTTCAAGTTGAACAAAGCTTTATATGGGCTTCGTCAAGCACCTAGGACTTGGTATGCTCATCTCACTTACTAATTAACTCATAAGGGTTTTAGAGCCTCTACAGATGATACCTCTTTATTTGTTTATTGCTCTAAGACCATTACACTTTATCTACTTATATATGTGGATGATGTTTTGCTTATTGGGAACTCCCAGAATGCTATCCATAGCTGCATTCAGGAGCTCTCTTGTCATTTCTCTCTCAAGGATTTGGGTCCTGCTGCATTCTTCCTTGGTATTCAGCTCATTCGGCATCCTCATGGGGTACTTCTCAGTCAGCAACAGTACATCACAGATCTACTGCAATGGGCTCACATGGAGTCTTCTAAGCCCAT
This sequence comes from Nelumbo nucifera, assembly GCF_055504915.1. NCBI lineage: Eukaryota > Viridiplantae > Streptophyta > Magnoliopsida > Proteales > Nelumbonaceae > Nelumbo > Nelumbo nucifera. The sequence goes on from NC_142649.1 coordinate 18,649,902, forward strand.
TTCCTCTCCCATGGTGGTTCATTCCAAGCTCTCTCAATATGGTAGTTGTCCTCTCGATGACCCTACAGAATACAGAAGCATTGTTGGCACTCTTCAGTATGTGGCGATCACTCGTCCGGACATCTCATTTGCAGTAAGCAAAGCCTCCCAGTTTCTCTAGTTTCCAACTAATGAACACTGGGCAGCCATGAAATGTATCTTGCGTTACCTTAAACACACTATTATGCATGGTCTAAACCTCTCATGGGTGTCATCTTCTTCTCTTTCACTTCATGCTTTTTCAAATGTTGATTGGGCAGGTTGTCCAGATGATCACTGATCTACTGGGGGCTTTGCTATCTTTCTAGGTCCCAATTTAGTTGCTTGGAGTTACCGCAAGCATGCTATAGTTGCACGTTCTAGCATAGAGTCTGAATTCTGTGCTTGTGCCACATCAGCTACTAAAGTTCTTTGGATTACTTCTCTTCTTTGAGATCTTGGAGTCACACTCTCCAAGGCACCTACTGTTTGGTGTGACAACATTGGTGCCACCTATCTTGCCACAAACCCTGCTTTTCGAGCTCGGACCCAACATGTTGAGGTTGACTTTCATTTTCTTTGAGACCTTGCTCTTGCTCGACGATTAAGTGTTTGCTTTATCTCCTCCAAAGATCAGGTTGCTGACATTCTCACCAAACCTCTTGCAGGCAATTGATTCTGCTTCTTGAGAGGCAAACTCCATGTTCTTGATGAGCATGGAGCTTGAGGGGGCGTATTAGAGTATATCTCCACATGTATTTCAGTTAGGATAGAAGTCCATCCTTAGGACAACAATTATCCTTAGAGCTTTAGGATAATTGTTATCCTAATGAGATGTTCTCTTAGGATAGTCATTATCCTAAGAGATGAACACTACCGCTTGTTATCTTTGTAGGACTCTACCTAAGATAGAGTTTCCAACTGTGTAAACCTCTTCTTATTATATATATAGATCAAGGCCAATGGCCTCTTTAGTTTCTAACTAAGTTCAACCCTCATTGTGTTCACAACCTTTGCATTGTTGGTACAGAAAATTTTTTGTGTCAAACTAGTAACAATCTTTCACCTCAGCCTATCCTTTCCTATGTCAAAATTAAAGTCATTTTTCAGATGGTGTGGCAGCTAGTTTGCTATTGGTTTAGTGCTGCAAATTTTCGGAACCAAAGGTGCATCAAGATGTGAATTAGGAGTCAAGTCAACACATAGCACTACACAACTAAATGCAATGACCTGAACATAGCAACATCAAGATCAAAGGAAACAAAAGGGCATCCATCCTTTGATTTATAATAGCCAAGAATTAATGGCTTCCTCTTTTGCATCTCAACTTGTAGTTATTGCACTATTGCTGCTCTTGATACCATTAGCAACAACAACAGTAGCAGGAGGATTAGTAAAGTTAAAAAAATAAGAGAAAGACTTGAGTTGAATGAGAATGGTCTAGTGGATAGTGAACCAATCGAACCTTGTGTATTTATAGATATAGAGTTAGAGTTTATGTACAACACTCAACTAGAGGATCAAATTACACTAAGCTCTATCAAATAGAGTTTATCTTAGGCTGAACTCTATCTGATAGAGTTTATCAAGTTAGTTGAATCTTATCACAATCCAAATAGAGATATGTGATGAACTTATCACAAGTTCATCGCATACCTATTTGTACATCATCTGATGATGTGACAGCATCTGATGATGTGGCAATGGTATTATCCTCAATACGCCCCTCAAGTAAATGGGCATTGGGACCACATGTAGCTTGTGCACTATGGCTGAAAAGTGACGAGAAGCTAATGGTTTGGTGAAGATGTCAGCCAGCTGACCCAACGACTATATGTGATGAAGCTGGAGGGATTTCTTGAGAAGATATGTAAGAAGTGGAAATCGACTTCTATATGGCAAGTCCTTGCATGAAAGATTGGATGAGTAGCAAGATAACATGCTCCAACATTATCACAGTAAAGTGACAGAGCTAATGGGAGTCGGATTTCGAGATCCATTAAGAGGGACTACAACCAAATTAGTTCAATAGTAGTATTTGCAAGAGACTTGAATTCAGCTTTTGTACTTGATCTGGCAACTGTCTTCTGCTTCTTGGCACTCCAACTCACTAGATGAGAACCAAGATAAACACAGTAACCACCAGTAGACCGGCGGTCATCAGGGCATCCAACCAGTCAACATCGGAGAAGGTAGTGAGACAAGTGGAGGATTGAGAAGAGAAGGTGATCCTCTTCTCAAGCCTTGTTAACTGCTATCCAATGTAAGAATTGGCAAGCCTTGTTAACTGCTATCCAATGTTCATCCGTGGGATTATGTAAGAATTGGCAAGCCTTGTTAACTGCAAAACTGATGCCAGGACGAGTGAGAGTGAGATACTGCAATCCTCCAACAATACTCCTGTACTGAGATGGGTCAGAGAGAGGTGATCCATGAAGCCTGGAGAGTTTGGTAGTCACCGCCATAGGAGTGGAGAGAGGCTTCGCACCATCAAGGCCAGCACGATGAAGGAGATCAATGATATACCGGCGCTGACAAAGATAAAGTCCAGTGTGATCTCTGTGTGTTTCAATACCCAAGAAATAATGTAGGTCACCAAGATCCTTAACTTGAAACGTTCGGCTCAGTTTGGTTATCACAGATTTAATAAGAGTTGGTGAAGTCCTAGTGAGTATAACATCATCCACATATAATAAAAAAATATATACAATGAGCACCATGAGAGTAAATAAACAGAAAGGGATCACAACAAGAGGTACAGAACCCCAGTTTAACAAGCTTAGATCTAAGGCATGAGAACTAAGCTCGAGGAGCTTGTCGAAGGCCATAGAGTGCCTTGGACAACTTGCACACATGAGTAGGGTGATCAACATCCTCAAAACCCTTAGGTTGTCGCATATAGATATTCTCATTGACAAGCCCATTGAGAAAAGCATTGTCAAAATCTAGTTGCTGAATGACCCACTGATGGGAAACCACAAGAGAGAGAATAGTATGAATGGTGATGGGTTTAACGACTGCACTAAAGGTGTCAGAAAAATCCACCCCCGGTATCTGAGTGAAACCCTGAGCAACAAGCTGGGCTTTATAGCAATTCATAGATCCATCAGGTTTTCTTTTGATCTTATACACCCACTTAGAGCCAACCACATTCATCGAAGGATTATATGGTACAAGATCCCAAGTCTTATTTTGAACAAGAGCTTGAAACTCTCTGGACATTAGACTAGTGACGATGTTTAGAGGCCTAGGAGTAAGTGTTGGGTTCAGATTTAGTAGCAGCAACAAATGCATTATAACAAAGAGGAAGAGGGTACCGAGTGGCCAGAGAGGCCTCAGAGCGCATGGACCGGGTAACCATAGAATGAGTGCGTCGAATAGGAGCAGAAAGTGGTTGTATGGAGTCCAAGAGATCCTGAACCAACCGAGTCTGAGGTCAAGTGCGTGGTAGTTCATCTGAAGTAGAAACAGGTCCAACACTCTCAACATTAGTGTTGTAGCTATCCGATCTGGGTGCATCAGTCCCAGGAGATGTCTGAGACGAAGATGGAGGTGGAGGAGCAGATCCCCTTTGCTGATTTATACAAACTGGAAGAAGTGTGATGCCATAAGTACTGGAACCCAGAGATTATGCCGGTTGTGGCAAGCCAAGAAACAACACTTCATCAAAGATAACATGGCAGCAAATGTAGAGGTGACCTATCTTGACATCATAACAACGATAACCCTTGTGAGAGGAACTGTACCCTAAAAATATGCAAAGAGAAGCCTTATAATCCATTTTATGCAGATTGTATGGTCGTAGAAAAGAGTAACATGCATAATCAAAAGTACAAAGCATAGAATAATCTAGTGTGTGCTGAAATAAAATTTCATATGGTGACTTGCCTTTGAGAGTTTGAGAAGGGATGCAATTAATCAAGAAAACCGTAGTATCAGATGCAACAGACCAAAAATTCTAGGGAAGAGAGGCAGATGCTAGTAAGGTGAGGGTGGACTCTATCACATGCCGATGCTTCCATTCAACGGTGCCATTCTGCTCATGAGTGTGAGGGCAAGCAAGCCAGTGTTCGATGCCTTGTGAATCAAGATATTGTGAGAGCCGCCGGTATTCCCCTCCCCAGTCAGATTGAACAAATTTAATTTTTACATCAAATAAATTCTCAACATGATGTTTAAACTTGAGAAAGATATCAAATACAATAGACTTTCGGCGCATAGGAAAAATCTAAGAAAATTTAGAAAAAGCATCAACAAATAACACATAATACTTAAAATCATTATTGGACTCAACAGGGGCTGGCCCCCCCATACATCTTAAAAAATCAACTCTAATGGATGACTATAAGAAGTAGACGATGCAAAGAGGGGAAGATGATGACTCTTTCTAAATTGACATGCATGACAAACCGATAAACTAAATGAACCATTGTAGGGAAGACCAAACTGAGATAGCACATGCCGAACTACTTTGATTAAAGCATGTCCAAGCCGATGATGCCAGACTCAAACTGATGCTTTCTCACCAACAAATGTAGTACTACTAGATGACAGAGCAGAAGTGATAGATGCTGAAGTAGGGAATTGATAGAGTCCACCTTTACTAGGTCTGTGGAGTAGAACTCTCCCCATATGGTCCTTCAAAAGAAAATAAGAAAGATGAAATTCAAAGACAACATTGTTTTCTTTGGTAAATTTGCTGATAGAAAGCAGATTCCTTGTAATGGAGGGAAATGATAAATATCCTCAAGATAAAATTTATTGTCATTATGATAATTAACTAAAAAACCAATATTCTTTATCTCCAAACCTATGCCATTACTGATTTTCACCTGATTAGACCCTCCATAGTCTGATCAAATCTGCAGATTGTCCAGATCGGACATGATGTGATGTGTTGCTCCAAAATCCGGATACCAAGCTTAATTAAACTGAGATGAGGAGCCAGTGTGTAAAGCAACTAAATTAGGAGAAGGATTTTGAGCAGGCTGCTGATCACCACCAAGATAGGAAATATCAAAACGACACCTACATTTCCAAACACCATGACCAGGAATGTTGCACAATTGGCAAACAATGGTATTGTTGGGTCCTCTACCACATCCAAAACCATCATTTTGATTCCCACGACCACCTCTACCTCTTCCGCACTGTGAGTTATTGCACAACTTCTGGGATTGCTGTGAATTATTTTATTATGTGAAGCAAGATTGGTAGAAGCCCCATCATCTAATTTAATATAGTGATTTTCTCGGAGCCAAGACTCAGGATTGAGTAATTGGCCAACGACATCAGAAATTCTCAGTCTATCAAAATCAGGTCTATTAGCAATAACAGTAATAATGGACTCATATTCAGATCCAAATCCACTCAAAATACACATAACAAGATCTTGTCGAGAGACAGGTTCAGAAACAACAAAATGGTTGTCAGCAATACCTTTGGTTTTCTGTATATATTTAGAAATGGAAAGGGTATCTTTCTTGAGACTTTGGAGTTGTCTCTTCAACTTCAAAATTCTGGATTGAGAGTGTGAAGCAAACGACTCTTTTAACGCACTCCAAACTTCTGATGATGAAGGCATACCTATGACTTGAGCGAGTATACCTTCAGTGAGGGATGAAACAATCCAGCTAAGTACCAGCTGATCAAGTTGGTACCAATGATCGAATGATGGGTTGATAATCTTCTTTGACGGATCCTTCGGATCATTAATTTCTTCAGGAGGTGCAGGGTTTTTATCTTCCACTATTCCCATAAGTTTGTGAGTACGGAGAATGGAAAGAAGTTTTACATGCCATAGGAGATAGTTGTCGTTGTTCAACTTGATGGGCAGGTAATGAGTGATGTTGGGGATCGATCCTGGCGTACCAAGAGTAGCTGTTGGAGTCAACGACCCTAGGTTGTTGATTTCTCCTCCTATCAAGCTGTTGAATGAAGCCATGATACTGTGACTTTGATACCAAGTTAAGAAAATAAGAGAAAGACTTGAGTTGAATGAGAATGGTTCGGTGGACAGTGAACCAATCGAACCTTGTGTATTTATAGATATAGAGTTAGATTTTATGTACAACACTCAATTAGAGGATCAGATTACATTGAGCTCTATCAGATAGAGTTTATCTTAGGCTGAACCCTATCTGATAGAGTTTATCAAGTTAGTTGAATCCTATCACAATCCAGATAGAGATCTGTGATGAATTTATCACAAGTTCATCGCATATCTGTTTGTACATCAGCATCTGATGATGTGGCAATGGTATTATCCTCAATAAGCAAAAGTAAAGGCTCTTCTCAATTGGAAATCCAGCTTCATCAATCACCTGTTTGTTCTTGATTCCTGGGTTTTCAATCACTGCAACTGGACTAGCATAAGCTAACCCAGCAGGAAGCATCATAGAGATAAACCTACAGAATTCCTATCTGACAGGTGAGCTTCATATTCTAGACTTCTCCTCTTTGCCCAACCTTGTTCATTTCAATCTCTCTGGCGATGAATTCACTGGCATCATCCCTGCTGATCACATCTCTAATCATTCCAAACTCACCCACCTTAACTTATATTGGAACAACTTTTCTGGTTTCTTTTTTTCTTTTTTTGTCTTGTGATTATGAGGCAGCTTTGTAGCAGGGAAGCTAGGGGTACATATGAATGAGGCTATGGGGGTTCCATTTCAAAAGTGGAAAGGTCGAGCCAAATTTTTGTTATGTTTTAATTTCCTTTTAAGATTTCCACTTTCCACCATGTATTACTTGATTTTGTTTAGGTGTTTGATTTAAATGAATTACACCATCTAAAACAATAACATCTAAGCCCTGTCTGAACTATATGGGGTCAGCTACCTAACCCTGTTCGCCATTCCATTTCTTTAGTGCTAAATTCATAGTTAAATTATGAGCACTTAAATCATTTCTTACTACACCAACCCAGACCCTTTTGGTCTGCTCTTATCCTTTTTATAGACCCTTCAACTTTCAACAGATTGCTTCTTATGGTCTTCTATGCATGTAACCAAACCATCTTAGTGTACCCTCATTTATCACCTATAGGAACTATCCCTAGGCACCTTTGAATGACCGCATTTCTGACCTTACCCGTCCAGCTTTTCCATTCATCTATCCCTGTATACACATTTTTTCCATATTCAATTTTTGGAAATGTTCCTTCTTGATTGCCCAACACACTTTGTTCCATATAAAAAATATAGTCACAACACATCGCTGGAAGTGAACTTTCTAGTTTGAAAAACAATAGAATCCAGGGGTAAAAGGAAAACAACACATCAAGAAGAATGAGTTGGTGTAGTAGCATCCAAAAGCCCATACCTAGAAGCACATTATAAGAACATTGTATAACCCTAAACCCATAACCAGGAAAAACCCAACTGACTTGCATCCCAAATGTCTCTCAAGAGTATACAAGTCTATACAGATACACCTAAAAGACACACCTTTATAGATAAAAAAAAAAAAAAAACTAGAGAGACAATTGAGGCTTTTCAAGGGGATGGTCTCAACAAGCACCACCATGGGTAGTATTCCACTGAGAATAAATATGTTATTCCTTGGTTTTCTTCCTCTCATTGAATTATCAACTCCATTGCCCCTTTATGAAGATTTCATTGAATCAACAGATCTCTAATCAATTTTGAATATTGCTTTCAGAATCTTTATAAACACCACACCCAGAATGGTAGTCTGATAACATTTGCTTTGAAGAGTAATCATGCAAGTAGACGGCAACACCAGAAAAACGATGTACAAAAAGATATAACAAAAAAGCATAAGTAACACAATATAATAATGTGGTTCATTAGTAACACCTATGACCCATCAGTGAATGCAATCAATAAGAATCCATAAATCAGGTAAGAAGATAAAATTGATTGATCAATCAAACTCAGAACATCAAAGAGAAGCTCCCACCTGGCATGCCTTTTCTCACTAACAAACTGCTAAAAACTTCATATAAAAGAAAGTGTTCAGCTAATTTTGCAACTTCAATAGAATATCATGCCTTTATTTGGTATATAGGAAATGAAAGAGTTGCTACACAAGACAGAGTGGTAATATGTACCCAAATATCATATTATTCATATATAACAATGTAATTTAAATAATCCCCAGGATGGGTAATGTGGACTAAAGTCATGCAGCATTAACTAGCAGAAATAAAAGAAAGATATTCACGTTAACTACATAAATATCATAAATAAAAGAAAGATATTCAGTTAAGTGCACATCTATATGGTGGTTTTTGTTTCACACGTAATTTCTCCTAAAATAATTAGTAGAAAAAGCAACATATGAAGAAACTTGCATAGCTACTAGTCACGTTAACTATATCAAGTAGACAAATTGATATCCAACTATAAGGCAATCGTGACAACCATGAGAGGTGAAGAAGGAACATAGTAGAAAAGTCATTCAACTCAGCATTATAGATAAGTAACACCAAAGATAGGACAATTTAATTTTTCACCACCATTGACCATATTCATCACCACACATCTAAAGCTACTACTATGCTGGTTAATAATATGCCCATCTATGTTTTGAGGATGGTTAGAAAATATAACATAATATCTAGCAGCAAGTTAGAAACCCCATACGCCACCTGAAATGCCTCCAGATAATTTATCTTGTATATTTGAAATTGAAGATGGAGGGAGACTGGAATGATCTGCTGGAGGTACCAGCAACATACAGAGATGATATTCCAATTGATTGTAGGGATTGTAACATTGCAGTTTAGTCAGTTAGTAGACTTCTTGTAAAAAGACTAATTTATTGCAGTTTTCCTAATTTATTTTTCACTATTTTACGTTCATTAAAAGAAAATTAATACTACCATGTTGTGTTACTTGCAAGATTCTAATACTCTAAATACGGTTTTGCAAAACAAGAAGATTGATAAATTGAGGAAAAACTACATAGGGTTGGATGCCCACTTCACAAACTTACAAAGAATACACCAAATAACACAACAGAAAAAACCATACACCAAGTTAAAGTAGAGAAAGAAAAATAAAAAATAACAAAATAGAGATTTAAGAGAAGAGATAAGTTGAAAGAATAATTCGGCTAACCTGTCTTGCTTGGGTCGAATGCCACTCTATTTATAGTTATAGAGATTGATTCAGAATGGGAATGTACAAAGATAAGCACCCAAGAGATACGGATTAGCAAGGTTAGCTGAGGTTTATCTAGGATAATTCTTATCCTGGTTATCTAGGATAATTCTTATCCTGAGATAGGATTAGGATTATCCTAGTTTGTTTTAGTTAGTTAATACAAGCACCTCAAGGGATTTGGTTGGGCTTGGAAACTCAAGGGATTCGGTTGGACTTTGGAGATTTACGTAGGCATGCATGGGCCATGCATGGGCCCATGGACGTCTACGTTATAATCCCCCTGCAAGCTGAATGGGGTGACGAGAAGCTTGGCCCGAAGAGAAGCAAACCGCGCTGTTGAGAGTGACTTGGTGAAGATGTCTGCTATCTGATCTGTTGTGGGAACATACCGAATCTGAAGTTGCTTTTGAGTAACAAGATCTCAAAGGAAATGGAAGTCCACCTCTACATGCTTGGTCCGGGCATGAAAAATAGGGTTGGCGGCCAAATGGGTAGCACCCATATTATCGCACCAGAGAATAGGTAGAGGAGCTAGAAAGCCAATGCCCCGTAATAGAGACTGAATCCATAACAACTCTATCACTATTTTAGCGAGAGACCTGAACTCAGATTTGGTGTTGGACCTAGCAATGGTGTGTTGCTTCTTGGAGCTCCAGGAAATCAAATTGGAACCAAGGTAAATGGCATATCCCCCGGTAGATCGTCGGTCATCAAGGCAGCTGGCCCAATCTTCATCAGTGGAAGCAACTAATTGTTTTGATGAAGAACTGTGAAAGTGAAGACTGTGAGTCAGAGTGCCCTTGAGATAGCGAAGTATTCGCTATATGGCTGTCCAATATTCATCAATGGGAGAGTATAGGAATTGTTAGACTTTGTTTACTGCGAAGGAGATATCCGGATGAGTGATGGTGACATACTGTAGAGCACCAACAATGTTGCGGTACTCCATGGGGTTAGGTAAGGGATCTTCATAGTCTTTTATGAGGCGACTGGGTGTAGACATCGGCGAGCTAGCAGGTTTGGCTCATTTGAGATTTGTCCGATGTAGTAAATCTATGATGTACTGCTGTTGGGAGAGAAACAAACTGCTAGAGTTGTGACTCACTTCAACCCCTAGAAAGTAGTGTAGGGAGCCTAAGTCCTTTAGTGGAAAGATTGAAGAAAGTGATTTGAGGAAATCACTAATGGTGGTAGTAGAGTTTCCAGTCAGGATTATGTCATTAACATACACCAATAGAAGTATAATCGATTTTTCTGAGATAAAGATGAAGAGAGAGGGATCAGTAGTAGAGTTATGAAATCCCATCTACTTTAGGATGGTGCTCAATCGCGAATACCAGGCCCGGGGTGCTTGTTTGAGGCCACAGAGAGCCTTTTTCAATTTGTAGACATGGTTTAAATATCTAAAATCAACAAATCCATTTGGTTGATGCACATAAATATTTTCATCAAGAATGCCATGGAGGAAGGCATTGTCAATATCCAATTGATGAACCAGCCAGTTCTGCACAAGAGCAATGGAAAGTATGGTCCGTGTGGTTACCGGTTTCACAACTAAACTAAAGGTATCAAAATAATCAAGGCCTGGGACTTGATTAAAACCCTGGGCCACCAGCCAGGCTTTGTAGCTATCAATAGTTCCATCAGATTTCTTCTTTATTTTATAGATCCACTTAGTTCCGACGATGTTCATGGAGGGATCATACGGAACTAAGTGTCGAGTGTCATTTTTGTTTGGCCTAATATTCTTTTTGCATAGCCAATTAACAGTTTGGCGATTTTGCAGCTTGAGAAAAATTTTTTGGCTCTTTTTCTTGGAGGAGAGTGAGGAGAACAGAAGGGACTAGACACCTTGTCACAAGCTAAGACCGAGGGAGCGTCCCGTCCATGGATCGGTTATGCATAGAGTGAGTACATACCAGTTGAGAAACTAAAGCTGTAGAATCCAATTTCAACCACATCATCCCAGAAGGAGAAGGGGAGTTTGGAAAAGGCCAATAGAGATAAAGCAGACTCAACCACATGTTTGTTCTTCAGTTCAACTGATCTATTCTGTTCGTGTGTATGAGGGCATGCCAATCGATGTGTGATTCCTTGAGAGTCCAAGTATCTAGAGAGAAAGCGATACTCTCCCCCAATCTGACTGAAGGACTTTTATTTTTGCATTAAATAGAACCTCTACATGTCTCTTAAATTTAACAAATAAATTACAAACATCTAATTTTGGAGCCATAGGACACACCCAAGAAAATTTTGAAAAATCATCCATAAAAATAACATAATAAGAAAATTCATTATTTGACTTAACTGGAGCAGGGCCCCATACATCTAAGAAAATTAAATCTAATGGGCGCTTGGACTGAGAATTGGACGACTTCAAGGGCATTCTGTGACCCTTGCCCATTTGATAGGACTCACAAACAGACTCACTAACACTAGATCGAATAAACGGAAGACCAAATTTTGAAACAACTTGTCGTACACTGCACATAACTGCATGAACAAAACGAAGATGTCAACCATGAAGTGAAGTACGTTCGCCAACAAGAGCTTCGGGAGTGATTGTGGCTGACGCAGGAAAGTTGTATAATCCATCTCTACTAGCCCCTTGAAGTAGGATTCTCTCCATGTAATCCTTCACATAGCAACAGTCATGGTGAAACTCAAAAAATAAATCATTATCTTTTGTAAATCAACTGATAGAAAGTAAGTTTTTGCAAATAGAGGAACATGACAGGTATCCTTTAAAGAGAAAGCATGTTGATTAAATATCATAGAAGATGATCATGTATGATGAATATTCAAACCTTGACCATTGTCGACCTTTACTTGATCCGGTCCAGTATATTCAGTGCGATTCTACAGATTATCTAGACTTAGAGTCATGTGATGAGTAGCTCCAGAGTCTAGATACCAGTTGGGGTCAAAATTATTTTCATACTGATTCTGATGTGTATTTACGCCTCCGTGAAAAGCAGAAGGATCATTACAAGGATTATCAAAAAAGCCAAAGGCATATTTTGCTTTCTGACACTATAGGGCACTATGTCCAAATTTATTACAGATCTGAGTAACATTGTTTTTACCTCCACGTCCTCTAGGAAATTGTTATGACTGATTTTGAAAGAATTGGTGATTATATTGTGGAGAACCACGTCCACACCCCTTACCTCTGTTGTTGTTGAAATTTGGAGAGAATTGTTGTGGGAGCTTCTGATAATTGTTTTTCTTAGGATGAACGCCTGCCAGATTTGCACTTCGTGTGTCTAAAGCAAGAGCCAAGTCTTCAAGCTAGCTCTCATGGTTCAGAAGTGCACCCATAATATCTACGATACCAAGATCTGCTAAATCTAGTTGATTGGTAAGTGTCATAACAAATGACTCATATTCACTCCCTAAGCTAGTTAAAATGTACAGTACCAGTTCTGACTTGAGAACTGGTTCAGATACTGTAGAAAGACTGTCAGCAATAGACTAGGCTCCTTGTATATATGCAAAAATAGAGAGAGATCCCTTTTTAAGATTTTGCAGTTGTCTCCGCAACTGCAGTACCCTAGAACGGGAGTGGGTTGAATAACTGTGAGCAAGGGAAGTCCATACCTCTAATGATGTCAATAGACCCACCACTTGCACCATAACTCCTTCAGTGAGAGAGGAAATCAGCCAACTCAACACAAGTTGATCTATGTCCGTCCATTTTTCAAATTCAGGGTTCACAATCATCCCTGTACCGTCTAGATTGGGTATAACTTCAAGCGGTGGCTTCTTCTTCCCTTCTACGAGCTCCAAAAGGTGGTGGTGTCGAAGGATGGGAAGGAACTGAGCATGCCACAGCAGGTAATTATCACTTCCAAATTTGATAGGAAGATAATGGGTAACATTCTGGATTGAAGGGAGCACATTGTCCGTTGCTGAGCTGTTGTTGGAGGCTGTTGGGCTGCTACCATGCGTACCTATCTCTATCGACATGGTTCTGATACCAAGTTAAAGTAGAGAAAGAAACATAAAAAAATAAAAAAATAGAAATTTAAGAGAAGAGATAAGTTGAAAGAATAATCCGGTTAACCTGTCTTGCTAGGGCCGTATGCCACTCTGTTTATAGTTACAGAGACTGATTCAGAATGGGAATGTACATAGATAATCACCCAAGAGATAGGGATTAACAAGGTCAGCTGAGGTTTATCTAGGATAATTTTTGTCCTGATTATCTAGGATAATTCTTAGCCTGAGATAGGATTAGGATTATCCTACTTTGTTTCAGTTAGTTAGATACAAACACCTCAAGGGATTTGGTTGGGCTTGGAAACTCAAGGGATATGGTTGAGCTTTAGAGATTTACGTAGGTGTGCATGGACCATGCATGCGCCTATGGACGTCTACATTCTTACACCAAATCGTAATTAGAAACAGAGAGTCCGCGAGCATAGATGGTTTTACCTTTAGAGAGTCCAACTTCAACATAACCTGGAAACGAATTAGATAAGTCAGCAGAAATTTCTAGGTTTGGTGAAGATTTTTCATGAAAAATAAAGGGAAATATTAAAAAATAAAAAATACCTGAGCTCAAATCATAATTAGAAAAGGGGGTTGAACACTGGTTGCGATAGCAACTTGAAGCAGCCCCAAAATGATGTACGCGGATGAGGAGTGGGTTTCAAGCAGACTAAAAATGATTTACAGCATATGAGAAGTGGATTTGGTAGAGTCCTTTCGATTCCTCTCTTGAATTGAACAGATTGAGGTAGGTTACTTTCGCCAAAATGATTTACAGCCCCAAATGGGTTTATTACCTATAGCCAAATAAAATAGGTGAACAATGAAGCGGGTAAAGCAGGAGGGAAGGAGAGAAGAGGAGTGAGCGGGAGAGGGAGGCAGCCAAGCAAGAAGCAGAAAGAACGATGCGGGAAGTAGAATGAAATTTTAGTGGGTGGGTTTAGAGCTTTAGGTTTTTCTTTTTGTACAAGCTCAACCAAAAAATAGATGCGTATTCTTATGGTGGGTCTTGATGCTGCAGGTAAGACCACCATTTTGTACAAGCTCAAGCTGGGAGAGATTGTCACTACCATTCCAACCATTGGTATGATTTTAACCCTATGATATATGAATACAATTGAAGGTAGATGTGTTTAAGATTTCTTACGGGATAATCTGCTTCGAAGCCTATTTAATGTACAATAGAATGTAATACTGTTCTTGTATATCCTTATTACTTGGGCTAGTTGCTTTCTTACTTTGCTAGTTGTGCTCCTGGTTATCTGTTCAATCTATTGTCTGATTTGATTGGCTAATTTAAGTTTTGTTGTGGGGGCTTTCATTACCCTTCATTTAAATTTAAATTTAAATTTAAAGGTGGCAAATGGCACATTAAGATTAGAAGAGATATAATCATACATAAGAAAAAGAGATTGAAGGAGATCTTATCCCTGTTTAAAACTTGAACTCCTCTAATAATTCTTGCTTATGAAGAACACCGTCAGCAACTGTGCTAGTTTCAAACCAGCAGCTGTTTACACAAGGCTATAATGCTTATTTGGTCAATTTTTATTTCATTTTTATTCTTTATTTAAAATTGCACATGAATGCTTTCTGCATTATATTTATCCTGTATACATCTCCATTATATTTACTCTCAAACCTCTTATGTGTTTATACATGTGCATGTGCTTTCTTGCTTGATAGATATAAGAGAAATTAATAGAATAAGTAGTTAGTATTAGTTCAGCCACACCAAATTTGGGTTTTCACATCAGTTTAGTCCCATGTCTAGCCAGTCCGTTATACCTATGGAATAGCTCTTACCAAGAGCAACTAAGTTGTCTGTCCAAAATAGAATTAGTTCAGCCACATCCAAAAAAAAATGCTTTTTGTAATGCAAAAAACATGGCTCTTCAGCTCTTGATAGGGTGGAATGGAGGGATAGTATTAATGAGGACAACCCTAAATAGTAGGGATTAAAATTTTCTTGAGTTCAGTTGAGTTATATATTTCATGTAATAGTTCTTAAAGAAGAAAAAATGCTTCTTGTCAAACCCCATGAACAACCCTAAACCTAATTGTGTTGATTTATTTGCCAACCTTAACATCCAAGCAATGTTTTAAATGTGGAGGTGTGACTGCGAGGCATTCCACTATCTAAAGGCGTGAGGCGTAGTTCAGAACGCAAGAGACGTAAGCCTCCCGAACACAAGGAGGCGTAAGCCTCTTTAAGAAGAGGGGGGTTAGGAGGAGGATGAAGAGGAAGGGGGGATCTCATTAGTTGAAAGGGGGGGTCTTGTTGAAGCGGAGGCCCGAGCCCGAGCTTAACTTGATAATGTATTATATAATAAAAAATATGTATTTAATATATTTTTTCTTTATCATTGTTCTCTTTTTTCAAGTAATAGTGAGATCTTTCAATATTTTTAGGTTTTGAGGTCTTTTAATATAAGTAAAACAGTTGTTTATTGAATAAAAACAAAGAAGAAACATTCCAATTTTCTGGCTGGGCTCAAGCTAAGACCTAGGCCAATTGATTGGGTCGAGCATAAATATATTCTATTAATACAAAGACAAAGTCCAACCCAAACTAGGCCCGACCCAACCCATGAACAACTCTATTAACAACCCTAAGATTAGGACAATGTGTCTCAACCTAGACTTGATCCATTGACAACCCTAGGTAAGTTCAACGGAAATTGCTAGTCAACTATTAATAAGTATTAATAAAACAAAACATTAACAAATAATAATTACTAATAACTAATGAACTAGCTATGTAAGTAAATCAAATAACCAATTACTTAATTAGACAATTAAATAACAAAGCAATAATTAATATTTAATAAATAATAATTAAATAACTAATTTATTAATACAAATCAATCAACTATTTAATTAAGAGTGTAGTCAAGCTAAGTCAAGCTGAATTTCAGCATGTGTTGGCTCGGTTCAATTGAAATACTCATGGGTTTGAGTCTGAGTTCGAATTTCATTCAAACTTTATTTTTTGTTTCAAGCTTGATTTGATTAAATATTCGATGAGCTTGATTTTGGCTCAATAGTTCAAAAAATTTAATTAAAAACAAGAATATAATTGGTTAAATATTTGATTAAATGTTCTAAAATATTATATATATTACAATTATAATTAATTATAAAATAGATAAATTTATTTCAACATTCAAATTTTAATTAAAAACAAGAATGTATTTGATTATTTGAAAATACTAACTACATTAATAAAATTAAAATGAAATAATAATAATAATAATCAAATTTTAACTTAATAAAAAATTTAATCATTTAAAATATTCATTAATATAAATATTTTTTGAAATATAATTATTTTCAAATTATCAATAAATTGACTATATAATTAATCCATTTCATAACTAACTGATAAAATTTTTAAAGTTCAATAAAAATAATAGTAATAACAATAATAATAATCATATATACAAGGAAGGAATTGTGGAGAAAGAAATTTGGGTAGACTTTTGGTGATGTTTGACATAAAGTCACCAAAATATAAACTAAATGTCATTAAAAATTAAGGTTTTTATGACGTTTATAGCAAACGTCATTAAAAAACCCTTCGTCAAAACGTAAATAAAATGCGAAAAAGGAGACCTTTAGCAACGATTAACTTTAACCGTTGCAAAGACCATTTTTGTAACATAATGTCACTAAAAATCGAAATTTTGCAATGTTTTATATAAACAGGGATGATGATATTATTAACGTCTGCGACAATAGTAACCAAGAGCTCCTGTTTAAGGGTGACTTCGGGAGTATGGGAGAGGGATGATGATAAAGATAACACTGCTGTTGGAGATAATGAGCTAAAGATAAGATCATGCACAAAAGAGTCATCAACAACCCAAACACTGTTAATCACTCATTTTCCTTATCTTGTACATAATTTTTTTTAGCTTGTATTCTATTGACAGTAAATAACTTACAGTTGTACGTATGTAACTCACATATAAATTTATAAAGGACTCTCAATAAGAGTCATCAATTTTATTCTTTCCCCCAATTTGATTTATTCTTTATGGTATCAGAGCTCTCTACGACCATGAATTCATCTTCTAGCTCTCAAACCTCTAACACCACTATTGCTAATCTCAATCTACCAGCAATAGTCGTACACTTAATCATTGTTAAACTAGACCGTGCAAACTATTTTTTGTGACGGTCATTGTTCACTGCAACATTGAAAGGATTTAAGGCTCTCAGGTATGTTGATGGAAAAATCAAAGCACCAACCAAGTTCCTCAACTCAACTAGATCCAGTGACTCAATTGACTTGAATCTAGAATACATACTTTGGGAGTAGCAATACCAACTGATTCTACATTGGATTTTTATCATCTTACACTAAATGCGTAGTTGCTCAAGTTATTGGCCATACCACCACTAGAG
Source organism: Nelumbo nucifera (assembly GCF_055504915.1). NCBI lineage: Eukaryota > Viridiplantae > Streptophyta > Magnoliopsida > Proteales > Nelumbonaceae > Nelumbo > Nelumbo nucifera. The sequence continues at coordinate 18,667,457 of NC_142649.1, forward strand.
GAGTATGGGAAGTTTTATTGCGGCTCCTTGCATCTCACTCTAGAGCTTGTATTATGCAACTCAGATTTGAACTCATGCACCCCAAGAAGGGAACTGTAAGCATGGTAGATAAACTTCAGAAAGCTAGGAAATTCTCTGACAACTTGGTGGCTATTGGTGAGTTCATTTCAGATTCAGGATTGATCCAAGTATGTTTTAAGAGGATTGTGTCCAAATTATGAATCTCTTGTATTGTAACCAGTCTTGTTCTAAGACCTGAAAACTACACATTTGATGAAATCTAGGCTCTTCTCTCTAATCATGAACTTCGAATGAAGCAATCAAAGATTCTCTTTGATATTACACTATTTGCAAATGTTGCTTCTCAATCTTCTCTTTACAGGTCTTTTATTCCCAAAACTGGTGTTGGCAAGAATAAGAACAAGACTGATAGAGAACGTAAGCCAAATCCCTACCAAGGAGTCAAATGTCAAATTTGTCTTAAACCAAATCATAGTGCCTACAAATGCAGAGCACATTTTGATAAAAACTTCAAATAGGAGAGGTCAGAAGGGAACAATGTTGGTGGTAATGTTTCAGCCTATACTGCAAGCACTACACCATTCATTGACAATAATTGGTACCCTGACTCGGGAGCCAGCCATCACATAACATCTGATGTTGAGAACTTATCTTTACACTCTGAAAATGATGGCCCCGATCAAATTAAGATTGGTAATGGAGAAGGTTTGGGCATTAAACACATTGGTTCTTCTACACTCTTTTCATCCACTACAAAAAAATCAATATATAGTGGCGATTTTAAAGAGGGCTAAAAGGTGGGTGCTGATAAAAATAATAGTTTATAGCAGCAGTGAATTAAAACTGCCGCTATAAACTAGATCGACAGTAGTATACTTTAAGGCGCTAAAGAAAATAGATTCGTCCTCTTCTTCCTCCCCTTTTTTCCTCTTCTCGCCCTCTCTACTTCTCTCAGTTAAAGCTCCACCAGACGATACTCAATCAACGATGCCAGCACCAGCAAACGACACCCAATCAAGTTTAGATTTCTTAACTCTCTCTCTCTCTCTCTCTCTCTGATTAACCCTAACTAAGGCTAAAAACCCAGTTTGACACTTGTAATATTGCTTCTTCCACAAATGGTCTTGGATTTCTTTGGCGAATTAATTCCTTTGCATTTTTGTAATATTGTTGCATGATCTAGTCAATTTTCATTTCGATACACGGATTGGTGCATTGGTTGCTCGAATAATTCATACCATTTCATAATTTTCCGGTTCTTAAAAATGAATTTCATGCCGGATTTTGTCGATTTATTTCTTTTCATCATGATAAGTGCTAGTTTATTGGTATTTTTTTTTTATCGTGGACCTAAGATTCAATACTGTTGTCTTTTTGTTCTAACTTTGATGGTTGCAATGTTTTTTTTCTTCTGTTTTCATTTCTAGATAGTCTGATTCTAATAGGTAATATATTATTATTCGCTTGGTTGTGCATCTATTTTGATGTGTTTTAAGATTTTGTTGCTTTGTCGAAACGAAGACTGCCAGTTTATGTCATTATGTGAATATAATTGACTTACGGGTTCAGATGTTGGCGTGATTTTTCCCTTTGTATTTGAGTGAGGTTGTTGTATAAATTTGATTTTTTTTTTAATGTTATTTTAAAAGATGGAATAGTATGGTAAGCAGGAATATGTTTGAATTTATCTAAACATGTGGGGATGAAAAGCTTAGCCATCTTTTTTGCTTCCTTGTGAAATTCTTCTTTCATTTTAATTTTGTTTTATACATCAAGAACCTTACTATTCAATTAACCGGTTACATTTTTTAGCGATTCTTCTTCCTATAGAAACCTTCATACTTTCCTGAGCTACACTATGCTTTCTTTTCAAAAAATTTACACGGTTTCAATCTTTTGTTGTGGCTTTCTATAAGTTTTGTTTTTAACTTCTAGGTATAATACCTGAGATTCCCCTGTTAAGTTGGGCATTTAACTGTGGGGAACTGTTTCAGGTATTCATGCAAGCTTTCCATGTACTTGTTTTCCTATTATTGTAGTGAACTCCGTGTTATAAATAATAAACTAACCAACCACTTTTTCTTTCGAACAAATGATGAACTTCTTATAGTATTTGTTAATATGTCATTCCCTATGGGCTATTTGCATTTTGAATGAAGTTTTGATAAGCGGTTTGTAGAGCCATCAGTCGCAAAGATGAGGTCTTTCACAAAGCTTTTCAGTTGAATATTTGCCAAAACATAAATGCGGATTCTTATGGTGGGTCTTGATGCTGTAGGTAAGACCACCATTTTGTACAAGCTCAAGCTGGGAGAGATTGTCACTACCATTCCAACCATTGGTATGATTTTAACCCTATGATATATGAATACAATTGAAGGTGGATGTGTTTAGGATTTCTTATGGGATAATCTGCTTCGATGCCTATTTAATGTACAAAAGAATGTTATATTGTTCTTGCATATCCTTATTACTTGGGCTAGTTGTTTTCTTACTTTGCTAGTTGTGCTCCTGATGATCTGTTCAATCTATTGTCTTATTTGATTGGCTAATTTAAGTTTTGTTGTGGGGGCTTTCATTACCCTTCATTATGAGGATAAGTAGCATATAAATATATTTACATTTAAATTTAAAGGTGGCAAATGGCACATTAAGATTAGAAGAGATATAGCCATACATAAGAAAAAGAGATTGAAGGAGATCTTATGCCCTGTTTAAAACTTAAACTCCTCTAATAGTTCTTGCTTATGAAGAACATAGTCAGCAACTGTGCTAGTTTCAAAACAGCAGCTGTTTACACAAGGCTATAATGCTTATTTGGTCAATTTTTATTACATTTTTATTCTTTATTTAAAACTGCACATGAATGCTTCCTGCATTATATTTATGCTGTATACATCTCCATTATATTTACTCTCAAACCTCTTATGTGTATATACATCTGCATGTGCTTTCCTGCTTGATAGATATAAGAGAAATTAAGAGAATAAGTAGTTAGTACTAGTTCAGCCACACCAAATTTGGGTTTTCACATCAGTTTAGTCCCATGTCCAGTTGGTCCATTATACCTCTGGAATAGCTCTTGACAAGAGCAACTAAGTTGTCTATCCAAAATAGAATTAGTTCAGCCACATAAAAAAAAAAATGCTTCTTGTAATGCAAAAAACATGGCTCTTCAGCTCTTGATAGGGTGGAATGGAGGGATAGTATTAATGAGGCCAACCCTAAATAGTAGGGGTTAAAATTTTCTTGAGTTTAGTTGAGTCATATGTTTCATGTAATAGTTCTTAATGAAGCAAAAAGAAAATATGCTTCTTGTCAAACCCCATGAACAACCCTAAACCTAACTGTGTTGATTTATTTTCCAACCTTAACTTCCAAGCAATGTTTTAAATTGCGGAGGCGTGACGCAAGGCATTCCACTACCCAGAGGTGTGAGGCATAGTTCAGAACACAAGAGGCATAAGCCTCCCAAACACAAGGAGGTGTAAGCCTCCTTAAGAGGAGGGGGTTAGGAGGAAGATGAAGAGGAAGGAGGATCTCATTTTTTCTTTATTTTTAATAAAAATCTTTTATATTAAGAAGAATAAAAATGCATAACATTAGTTGAAAGGAGGGGTCTTGTCACCCCCCTAACTCAAAAAAAAAAACAAATAGGGCTGCATCGAAAAGGGGGTGGGGGAAGCCCCCAACCGAAGGGACATGTGGCAAACCACTTTCTTTCACCTTCTCTTTTCTTCCCTTCCCTTTCCTTTCCTTTTCTTTCGTTTTCTCTTTTTCTCTTCTCTTTCTTTTTCTTTCCCTTCCTTTTCTTTTTCTTCCTTTCCTTTCCTTTCCTTTTTTCTTATTTTTTCTTTTTTATCTGTCTTTTTTATATGATGTGCATGAGACGCATGAGGCGTACGCCTCTAGGATGCCTCATGAAAAAAGCACAAGAGGCGTATGCCTCAAAGGTGTCAACGCTTCTGGCTTACGCCTCAGGGCGTTTTGGGAGCGCCTCGCCTGGAGGCGTACGCCTCCCACGCCTTTTAAAACACTGCTTCCAAGAGCTATTTCAGCATGGATAAGTACCTATGTAGCATTGGACTAGAAAGTAACTTACATCAGGAGAAGAAGAATATGCAAGAAAAATGTTCCAGGGATTGGAAGAGAGATATTCATTGAACAAATAAAGTATTTAAAGGGGAGGGCTGAGTGGTGAAAGTTGTTAGGATCAATGTTGGTTTGGGATCTTAAGGGGGGTTGCTGGCTTTAAGTTTAATGGATCTTGGCAGTGGGTTTTCTTTTTGTTTGTAAAGGCATGGGGGAGAAAAAGTATGTATTAAAAGGGATTGCAGTGGTAGCAGCAGATTTTTCTTCCTAATCTTTAGGTTTAGATTCATTTTTTAGATGAATGGGTTCCACAACAGAGCTAACCAGTAGGAATTAATGGAGTTAATTTACATTTATAGCACTCCTTTGCAACCTCCAATGAAAAACAGGCAAGTCAAGTGCTGGGAGCCGGAATAAGGTCTGCTATGACCAGTTGAACTTTACTGTGAAGCTATATTCAATAACTTCTCCAAAGTGGCTCAATCAATTCCGAAGTATCTCTATCAACAAGAAGAAATGCAGTCAGACTGTTCACTGTAAAAGGTAGGCTCAACAAAATTAATGCTATCCAATAGTTGGGACCGTTTTAGAACTTCTGATCATGGTGACCCCAATAAAACCCGGTTCCGTTCTTAAATTTTACTAGCAAACTACCCCACCTAAGCAGCTACTGTCACATTTATTTACAGATATAGCATTACCTACTGCAGCTTCAGGTACAACTTCTACATGACAATCTTTCTAAGTTCTTTCCCTTTTCATTACAATTTACTAACTACCCCACCCTCCAAGTTTATATGGGGTCAGACCCACATGATCATTTCCATTTTCAAGCTAAACTTCTTCACCAAAAACCCTTTTTCTCATCTATATATGTATGAATGCATAGTAGGAATCAGGAAATGTTGTGTCATCCCCTCCCTTTTTTGACTGGACACATATCTTGATTTTGTTAGATTGAGTGGGAGCTATTGATCCTGTAGTTTTGAGGTTAATTTCAATTTCTTTACTAATGGAGTATGAAGACCAAAACTAATGAATATGTTCTGAAGGCTATAACTAAATTCAGAGGTTTGTCAAACAAGAAATCAGTATGTCCTGATTTCACATCTTTTTGAAGATTAATTAAGATCCCTCTGTATATATGATGACAGGTGGAAGAGCCCAAGTTCCACTAGAATTTTAGCAAACTGGATTACTTAGGGGGTGTTTCCACATGTATTCCTAAAATATGCCACATTAACAAAAGAAAAAAGCATGTTTTTGAACAAAAAGTAAGTGCAAGAGTTTCCGGTTTAAGTCAAGAAAATACCCCTGTATAGAAAAACAACAAATAAACTTATGCTTTTAGAAAACAGAAACACAAACATGTTCTATCTTTAGCAATTACCATGCTTTCAAAGTTCTAGCAATTGACCCCTCTTCCATTCACTTTAGCAATTACCATGAAATGGCTTTCAAAGACAACAAATGTTCTATCTTTTCATCTTTCATTCAGTTCATATTTATTGTTTGACGTTTCGGGATTTCTATCAATAGTCCCGTTAGTGTGATCAACTCTTAATCTCAATCTATCCTCTTCTAGTTCCTATTACCAAATGATTTTTCATATTCTTTCTTCCATTTCCCTTGGAGATTCATAAAGTGCAATCAGATTTACAATCAAACTTATCTGGTACTTGATTAGTAACTGATTTATCTTTTTGTTGGTAAGCAAGTGAAAAGATAGAAGTTCCTTGGCTTTGTCTACCAAAAGCAATCAGGAACAGAGTCACCTCTGGAGATGGTTCACCCATCATCAATCAGACACCCATCTGCGACTTAGTTGCACATCATCAATTCAGGAAAATCTTCTTACTAAGGGGTCACTTTGGCTTACCTTTAAACATTTTCACCAGGGACGGTTCAAGAATCTATTTTTCCATTCTCTAAGCTGGCAATTATTTTACAAAATCAGTTGACAAAATGGGTTTCCATAAACACTTGACCAGATCTATGATGTGCTCTTCTTTTTCTTTGTATTACTGACTTGAGTGGACTTATTTTTGTGTAATATTTGTATGTTACATCTATTTCAAACAGAAATACTGAATTTATCTCTTGTTTATCTTTGGTAAACCCAGTTGCCACAGCTGCATGATTTTCCAGGCCAGGCACAGCAGAAATTACAGCCGGTAAGTTGCTATGTTACTTGATTAGTGGCTTCTTGTCCGGATCTTCAATGTTTTGTATGATTCAGGCAACTAAACTATTAAAAACTTGCTATATGACTTGAGTGTGTATGCATGGTATCTAGCTTGTTGCTAGAGGAACCCACTCAGATTGCAGGGAATACAATAAGGGGACTTTTGTTCAAAAGTTCAGATACAATACCTAATCATGTTTACCTTTTTCTGTCCTATTTATCTTTTTTTCCCTGAAATCTCATGCTTTGGTTTTCTTTTATGATTTACATTTTTTCCCAAAAATTTCATTGTTAAGTTTTGAGTACAAGGTAGCTCCTTATTTGAATCTGAACTATATGACTCAGGCAACCAAATGTCTAAATACTTGTAATATTATATTTTCAGTTTCACTCAATTGAATCTGATTGCTAATTTTTCAGTCCCTTTAATACTGAGACATGCTTTTCTCTAGCTGTTTACCACTTATTAGATGCATCTTGAAGCTTTACTTCCAGAAACTTATCTGATTTTTAGGTTCTTTTTAGTTTTCTGCACTTCCTTTAATTAGTGACTTTGTGTTCCAAAAACAGCTTTAAAGTTTTATTCACTTTCCATTGAAGAGTAACCTCAGGACTCCTCTAATGTGCAATCATCTTCAGATTAATTCCTTTTTTATGTACATAACCTCTGGAGGGATTGATAAAAATCTCCATATTGATTTTTATGGAGATTTTTATTGATAAAATCTCTTTTCTTGGTCAAAAACTAATCAGTCAACATTATTAGTCTTAATCCTTGTGCAACTATTTACACCCAAATGTGACACCCAGTTCCATGTTCTACTATATTGCCTTCGGAAGCTAAAGTTCAAATCTTTTCTTCCTACCTCAACCTGTTTTTTCTTGCACCCTTTCTTCTGTACCTTTTTTTTGTTCTTATTCTCTGCATATCCAGATTTTCACTGTCAACTGACAAAAGAAACATTTGGCACATACTAAAAAAGCAGCTTTGACACCCCCACCCCTTCAGATTATGAGTTCACATCTACTCCGACCATGGTGCTCGGATTATCATCTCCAAGGATGAAAGGATTAGCTTTCAATTACTACAATAACAAGGGAACTCTGGGAATAATCACCAAAGTCCATCTACGGATGCAACTTTCCACATCAACCAACTCAAAAAGAATTAAACAGTCTGTGGATCAATGTGAGGAGGGTGGTAACTGAAAAAACAGTATTGACATTAACATGCTTGTTATAGGAACAGATATGTTGTCATCTATACCCTTTTTATTTGGGAAGAACTCCACAACTGTTGCTACGAAGGAAACTAATGCTACCTACTGTCCACACCCAATCCAACTGAAATTAACCCAGAGCACAAAAGTAGTACAGCATCCTGAACACAAAATAACCATATCAATGTGTGCAAATTTGTTCAAGTCAAAATACATAGTGAAAAATGCAACTTTCTTGCATAACCTACCCCATAGAGATTAAGAAACCAGGGAGAAACATAGATATGCTTCCAATCCAGCTCTTATGTTGATTATAAGGAAGCTTTAGAGACCCAAACCTCCTCCCCATGATATCGGCAAATCCTGTAAAGCACCAAGTCAATCAGACAACTTGAAGGGCCTAAAGAGACTAGAATTTGGACCAGGGCAGAGATTTTACCATCTCCTCCAGCCATCATAGCCAATGAGATCACCCCAATCGGATTACTTAATAACTATGTACATGCCTTGTTTTGATTCCTTTTTTTGATAAAAAAAATATTAACATAATATTTTCCCCCGAAATGGCAAAGTACTGATTTGGCTTATACAATTACTTGTATGGCCAAGGTATAGAAAATGTGTATATAAGAACCCATGAACAATGAGTTGAAAAGGGTAATAAAACCAAAACCAGAGACATGGAAGAATTCCCTGAAATACTGCTGCACTGATATCCATAACCTAAGAGATCCTATTAGTTTTCCTTAGGAGCTGTTCATCACTCAGAAGGGTTGACTTTTTGTTAGCAATTGGCAATGTTTTATTAATAGAGGAGAAATATGTACATAAGGTTATACAACCTGTATATTCCCTTCAAGATACTAATAGAGCAAGTTCCTTGCTGCTTTCCTCAACTCCTAGAAAACAACTTCTAGTATAACAACATTTTTACTACTTCATCCCAAATCAGATGGCAATTTGATGAAGCTAATTGAAAAGCTGATCTAACTTTATAGGGATATTCAAAGTTGATCAAGACACTAAGAGAAGTCTGAGTATTGATGAGGTGACAAGTGTACACTAATTAATCTAGCCACCACTGGTTGGGTCCATCTGGGAGTCCTGGGTTTTACCAATCAAACAGGAGGTCCTAAATGTGATCTTTGTACCATAATTTCTAGTTTTCTACTACATTAATCTTCTGCTAGTGGTCATTGTGATAACTGTAGAGTGTTCTGACTATTATTGTCTAATTTAATTTAATTTAATTTACTGAGATTAATTTATTTTCCTTCTGCAGATTCAAGCATCTAAACTGCAGCTCCTGCTTCAGAAGTCATAGTGAGGGTTTGGAAATAATGCTTCAATATGCCCAATATTTTCTCTTACAAAGTTGAGTTGAAGAGCAACTAGAGGGAGAAATCTACCATCTTGATTGTTTTCCTACTTTATTGTATATGTGCATAGTGGCTTTTGTTTAGAAGTATGTTGATAGAACTGGGAAGTTAAATAAAGAATTTATTCAAATGGCCAAAATCGTCTAATTGGTAAAGCTTTGCATTAGGATCTCCGTGAGTGGGATAACTTGGTGGGTATCAGTCTGTTGCAAAATCATAAAAAAATATGCAAGTCCAGTAAAATGAAATAAAATTCATAAACGTTTGGCATTGCACCGAGTACAAGGAATTCAAAGGAAAGCGGTTGTAGACATTTTACTCCATACATTTGTATTTCATTTCAATTAAAATGATTATAGAGAAAATAGATTATATCAAGCAAATTAGAAAAAATTAAAAAAAATATTAGGTTATATGAAAAAAAATATATATATGGCTATAGCGGCAGTCGCGACCAACGCTAAAGATGTCCATGACTGCCGCTAAAAGAAGCATGCATTTGGCTTTTAGCGACAGCCGATCTAGTATTAGCAGTAGTCGTGGCTTATACCGGTAGCCAAGAAAACTGCCGCTAGACGTTCTAGCGTCAGCCGGTAAAGTCTATAGTGGCAGTTTTAGGGACCTTTAGTGGCAGTTGCTGCATCGGGCTTTTAGTGGTAGCCGATCTAGTATTAGCGGCAGTCGCAACTACCGCTAAAAGTCAAAATTTATAGCAGCCAAGAAAATTGCTGCTAGAACGTCTAGCGGCAATTTGCCAACTACCGGTAAAGTCTATAATGGTAGTTTTAGGGACCTTTAACGGCTGTTCTGACTATATCGCTAAAAGTCATTTTTCTTGTAGTGATCCTCTAGAAAATTTGCTCTTCATGATATCTTACATGTCCCTGACATCACTAAAAATCTATTATTTGTTGTCAAGTTTACAATGGATAATAATTGCAACTTTGAATTCTAGCCCTCTGGTTTTATTGTGAAGGATCTACATATAAAGAACATACTTCTAAAAGGACCCGTTGAGGAAGGAATCTATAAATTGCAAGCCCACTCCAAGAGAGCAATAGATTATAATGGCTTTGGTTTAACATTTGTAGGTGAACAAACTTCAGCAAATAATTGGCATGCTCGGCTTGGGCATCCTGCAACACCAATTGCTAGACACATTATGCACAGATTTCAACTTCCAATTTCTTCTTGCCATTTCGATTTTTGTTCATCTTGTCCTCTTGGAAAGACATATAAGTTACCTTTTGTTTCTAGTAGTAGCACATATCTGCTCTGTTAGACTTAATCTATTTAGACTTATGGTGACCTACCCCAATTTCTTTAGTACGTGGATATAAATATTATATTGTTTTTATTGACGCATTTAGTCATTTTCAATGGATTTTTCCTCTCTACAAGAAATCTGATGCCTTGAATGCCTTCTTTCTATTTAAAGCAAAAGTGTTGTTCAACACCACCATCAAACAGTTTCAATCTGATGGTGGGTGAGAATTCAAAGTATTTAAGCCTCTCCTTGATAAGTATGGTATCATTCAATGTGTGGCATGCCCACACACATGGGAGTAAAACGGCTTTGTAGAATATAGACATCGTCAAATTGTTAAGACTGGTCTAACATTACTTTTTTGTGCCTCGATACCTACTAAGTACTAGTGGGAAGTTTTCCATTTAGTTGTGTACCTTGCAAATCACTTGCCTACCAGGACTCTTCAGATGAACAGTCCAATGAAAGTCCTATTTGAGATTACACTAAATTACAAAAGAATTGAAAACATTTGCATGTGAATGTTTTCCTTTAGTTCGACCATACAATGCTCACAAGCTTCAATACAACTCTATAAGTTGTGCTTTTCTGGGTTATTATGATTGCTATCGCGGTTTTATATGTCTTGATTTTGCTTCAGGTCAAACTTATATTTTTCGCCATGTCACATTCAATGAAAGCTCCTTTCCATTCATAATGAAGAATGTGTATAAAGACAGTACAGTGGTTTCATAGTCATCTCCTACTTTAGTTAAATTGGACCACCACCCACTATGGTTCCCATTTCATTCACAGGTTCAATTGGATTCACTCACACTATTGTGCATCAAATCGTGTCATTGAACCTGTCATAGATCAACATGATTCCGTTGTTGATTCTCTTCCAGTGCAACTCTCTCCATAAAACACTTCTAATGATGATTCTCCTATAGCACATCCCTCACTAGTACCAGTTTCCGCACATTCTACACCTCCATCAGTTGTAGCTCCTGCCACACTTGATGTTCATCCTATGGTAACCAAAAGTAAAGTGGGAATCTTTAAGCCAAAGACCTATATTGCCTCCACTTCCCACCCTCTTCTCATTCTCATGGATGTAGACCAAGTTGCTTCTGCAAGGCTCTATAAGACCCCAAATGGAAGGCAGCCATGCAAGATGAGTTTGAGGCATTGCAATGCAACAAGACTTGGTTTTAGTTCCCTGCCAATATCACATGAACATAGTCAATTGCAAATGGGTGTTTCATCTCGAGTACAATCCCGATGGCTCCATTACAAGGCACAAGGCATGTCTTGTTGCCAAAGGATACAATCAATGTGAAGGCCTTGACTATCAAGAGACATTCAGCCCGGTGGTAAGCCTACACTATTGGAAAATTCATTTATAAAGGCGGCCATAAAAGCCTTTAAAAGCATAAAAAATGCCTCTAAAGGTTATAGGAGGCAACCAGGTAAGTGCCTCTAAAAGCCCTGTCGCTAAATGTTTTAGAGGCGCTTGGTTGAGCATTAAAGGCGGATTTATAATTCGCCTCTAAATTGGACTTTTAGAAGCACGTACGACTGTCTCTATTGCACTGACGCTAAAAATCTTGTATAGAGACAGTTAAAAATGCCTCTGAAAGTTAAATTTAGAGACGCATTTGAACACCTCTAAAGGATTTTGCAACAATTTTATGTGCCTCTAAAAGAAATCTAAGAAAAGGAAAAATCTGTATGCTTTAATATTTAGAAGCACTTTTGACCGCCTCTAAAAGGGTTCCAAATTTTTTTTAAAAAGTGCAATATATTGTGAATATTGCTACATAAAAATTCTAATTGATACACCTATATGAAAATATATTCAATCAAAACATAAAACCTGTATGAAAATATATATAAAATCCAAAAAGATAACACCTTATTCATAAAATTCAAATTGACTTCCATCATCATTTTAAGAACAAAAAAAATACAACATTCAGCCCTCATTATATTCATTCTTCCTTTTGATTAGATGTCTATGGCGTCTACTCTTGTCCCAATTATCTCTAAGCGAACCTCACTATCTTTTCGAATTTTAACCTGAAACGGATCAAGAAAAAGTTTTGGAATCAATATTTGTGAAGTGAAATTACATGAATTACATTTAATACAAGAGGAAGCCAGGCTCTAAAACATCCAGATCCGTTGAAGTCGTATTTAAAGTTAGGTTCAGCAGATATGAACTTATTTAAAGCATCTTTCAATAGGTTGGGTTTGAATAGGTTGGGTTAGGTGAAGTTAGGTTTAGCAGATATGAACTTATTTAGAGCATCTTTCAATTCTAAAATTGTGGACTCCAAGTCAGGTTCAGCTAAGGTTGGGTCGGGTTAAGTTGAGTTGGGTCTAGGCTTAAGTTGGTTTGAATAGGTTGGCTTAGGTGAAGTTAGGTTCAGCTAGGTTGGGTTCAAGTTTGGGCAGATTGGATTTGGTTTCTTACTGCAAGTTGAGGCGGAGGGAGTGTGGCTCAGGTCTGTTTTTCTGCTTTAAAAAAAAAAGCAGTGGGTACAAGGTTTAAAGGAGGAGGGTTTGGGACTAGTTTCGTGTCGGTTTTCTGCTGCAAATTGCAGTGGTGGCACGGGTTACCGGGAGCAGGTTCAAGGCTGTTTTTTGCTGAGTAGATAAGAGGGTTTAAGGAGTTGGGTTTGGGCTGGTTTCGCACCAGTTTTCTGCTGCAAAGTGCAACAGTGGTGCGGGTTACCAGAGCGGTGTCCGAGGCTGGTTTCAACTGAAAAAAATCAGTAGATAGGAAGGTTTAAGGAGATGGGTCTGGGCAGGTTTTAAGCCAATTTTCTGCTGTAAATTACAGCAGCAGCACAGGTTACTAGGAGCGGGTTTGAGGCTGGCTTCTGCTAAGAAACATTCAACAGATAGGAGGGTCAACGGAGGCAGGTTTGGGGTTGATTTTGTACCAGTTTTCTGCTACAAATTGCAACAGTGGCACAGGTTATCGGGAGCCAGTTTGTGGTTGGTTTCTATTGAGAAAAATTCACCAAATAGATGGGTTAAGGAAGGTGGGTTCGGGGCTATTTCACGCCGATTTTCTGCTGCAAATTGCAGCGATGGCACAGGTTTCCAAGAGCGGATTCAGATCCGAAACTTGCTGCAAAAATACAACAGGTGGACAGGTTGAAAAAGGTGGGCTTGGGGCTGTTTTCATGCCAATTTTTCTGTTGCAAATTGCAGCAATGGTATGGGTCATGGTCGATGGTTTCGGCATCAGGGCTGGTTTTCAGCTCTTAGATGGGTCGAGGATGATGGTTTCAGGACTGGTGTTCTGCAGCAAAATGTAGCAGATGCAAGGATTCAAAGGGTGAGGTTTTGAACTGAGTTTGAGTAGGTTTTTTTTTTGGACCGAGTTTGAGTAGGTTTTTTTTTTGGACCGAGTTTGAGTAGGTTTTTTTGCTGCAAATTGCAGCAATGTTATGGGTCAAGGTTGATAGTTTCAAGGCTGATTTCGTGCCAGTTTTCAGTGGTGAGTTGCAATTGTTACGAGTGGGTTCAGGGGTAAGGTCACCTGCAAAGAAAAAAGCACTCCAATGTATGCATTCATTCATCCATTCCACCCATAATGTCCGAGAGTACTTCCCTCTCATCATCCATCCATTCCAAAACCACCATTCAACACAAAAATCACAAGAGCACCATATTCATGACAAACTTCATCAAAGAGAAGGATTTTACCTGACACTAGAAAATTTGTGTTTAAAGCCAAGGCTTCCAGATGCCAATAATTTCTGAAAATCATATCAGAATTGTCAAATTTAAGTCAGCCATCTCTGCTATCAAAATAATTTAGATGTTAACTGATAGAATAATACTTAGTTTCAAAGAAAGGTATAAGGAAGCCAATGGCATAATCCAAGGTACCATAATGAAAGTACAAAATGGAAATTAAAAAAGCTCTAAATGTTGACCAATTGAAACAATAACTGAATTGTAAACTCACAACCAATTGTACCTGCTTCAATAATTATTAATGAATTCTATTTTCTGGTGAGGAACTATATGCAATTAAGGGGCTATGGGATGGTCCTTGGTGCCTGGGCGGGGATTTTAACATCATTAGATTCTCTGATGAAACCAATAATCCCCAACAGGTAATCTCAACAAGCATGAGGAAATTTAATGGTTTTATTGAAGATTGTGAACTGAAGGAAATACCTCTGCTGCAAGTCAGTTACACTTGGTCCAACCTTCAGGAAACCCCTTTGTGCTCGAAGTTGGATAGATTCCTTTTTAACCTTCCTGGGAGAATAGTTTGGAAAACTTGGTTGCTAGGGCATTACCCAGGGTCACCTCCGATCACTGTCCTATCCAAATAGGAACTGAGTCTTTTCCTATAGGACCCAAACCTTTTAGATTCGAAAATATGTGGCTTACCCATCCAGATTTTGTGAAAAAAGTGAAGGAGTGGTGGGGTGAGGAGGAGAGAGGGGTAAGATGGAAGGGGATCACGTTCCACAAGAAATTAAAAAGGTTGAGAGCCAAAATAAAAGAGTGGAATAGAGATCAGTTTGGTAGAAAAAAGAGGTGGTTTTGGGGACAAGTGGTGTAATTGGATCTTTGGTTGTATCAGTACTTGTCACTACTCTATTCTGGTAAATGGTACGGTGAGGGATTTTTTTCCAACTTGTAGGGGTGTCAGGCAAGGGAATCCACTTTCACCATTCCTTTTTACCTTAGTAGCTGATGTGATTAGTAGGATCATTACTAAGGCTGACAACGAAGATGCCATCAGGGGTTGGAGAATAGGGAGACACCAAGTCCCCGTCACCCACCTTCAGTTTGCAGACGACCTAATGATTTTTTGTGAAGGAGGTCTTAGTGAAAAGGTAGCAAACCTAAAGGAGCTAATAAAAGGATTTGAAAGTGTCTCTAATTTGAGAATAAATCTGGAAAAGAGTTGCGTAGCAGGTATAAATTTGGAGGTAGGGGAGGTCGAGGCTATTGCGGAGTGTCTTGAGTGTTCCACCTCTGCTTGGCCTATGTCATATTTAGGGCTTCCTTTAGGGGCAAATCCTAGGGAGAGTAGATTTTGGACCCCAGTATTAGAAAAATTTGAGAAGAGATTAGTCTCTTGGAAGATGAACTATATTTCTTTAGGAGGAAGAATTACCCTAATAAGAGCTACCTTGGCTAACTTACCTACCTATTATTTGTCTATCTTTAGGATACCAATTAGGGAAGCTAGGAAGCTGGAGAAGTTGATGAGAGACTTCTTATGGGAGCCGGAACAAGAGAAAAAGGATCACTTGGTTAATTGGGAAATTGTGTGCAGAAGTAAAGAAGAGGGGGGTTTGGGAATTGGGAGGGTAATTAGAAAGAATCAAGCTCTGTTAGGGAAATGGTTGTGGAGATGGCCTTTGGAAAGAGAGAGATTGTGGCATGAGGTGGTGGGAAGCATTCATGGGAGGTCAGAGAATGGATGGGATGCTGGTGTATCGAGGCAAGCTAACCTAGCAGCACCTTGGAAGGCTATTCACAACACCCTTCCTCAATTCCTCAATTTTATCAGGTATGAAGTTTGTTCTAGCAACTCTATCCTTTTTTGGGAGGATATTTGGGTAGGAGACTCACCGTTAAAGGATTTGTTCCCCTCACTTTTTTCTATTTCTTTGTACAAAAAAGAGGTGGTCTCAAAATTTGTCTCACCCTTGGGAACACCCTTAGATCCTACTTGGGATTTTGGTTTTTGTAGAGGACTTAGGGATGCTGAAATTAATCAGGTTTGTTTGGATCCCTCCAAGCCAGATAAGAGGGTTTGGACTCCTAGACCCAATGGAACCTTCACTTGTGCTTCTTTTTTCAAGTCCATCTCTCAACTTTCTACTCACCAACCCTTTCCGTCAAAAGAAATTTGGTGTAGGCCAGTCCCCCCAAAAATTATGGCTTTTTGTTGGGAAGTTTTCCATGGGAAAGTAAACACTTTAGACAACCTACAAAAGAGAAGACCTTTTCTCTGTATTTCTCCTAATTGGTGTATCCTCTGTAGAGCTCACGGTGAGGAATGTTACCATCTATTAGTATCTTGTCCCTTTTCTGCAGACCTTTGGGCTTGGCTACTTTCGTTGTTTGGGGGTAGTTGGAGTCTACTAGCAGAAGTTCACATTCTCTTCAACCATTCTACCTTTTATTGGCCTACAAAAATAGGGAGAATTATGTGGAGATGTGCTTGTGCTGCCTTGACTTGGACTCTTTGGGAAGAAAGGAATCTCAGAATTTTTCAAGATAAGGAAAGGAACAACTAAGATTTGAAAGACTATGTGTTAAACAGGGCAATACATTGGCTGAAGACCTTGGAAATCTTTCGTCAATTCTCCTTTAATGACATTTGGAGAAATTGGTTAGCAGTAGCAAGGTGCTCATCTTTAAAGGCCAAATCAATTACAAGCTGGTCTCCTCCACCCGAAGGCTCAATTAAGTTGAACTTTGATGGAAGCAGCATGGGTAATCCAGGATTATCCGGAATTGGGGGTGCTTTGAGAAATGAGAAAGGAGAGATTTTGTTGCTCTACTCAGGTCCTTTGGGAATTGGGAATTCCATCACGGCAGAACTTTTAGCTGCTGTACAAGGGGTCCAATTTGCAAACCAGTTAGGGGTACAACAACTAATAATCGAGGGGGATTCCAAAGTGGTGGTAGGTTGGTTGAAAAATTCTGAAGAGGCTATGTGGCAATACAAGAATGAAATGAAGAAATTTAGTTGGTTGACAAGGAATATGTTGGTCACTGTACAATGGGTGGGGAGATCAGCAAATACCTTGTCAAATGTGTTAGCTAAGCAAGGGGTAAATAGAGAAGAATTATTTTGGGCTCAATTGTGATTCTTGTTTTTCTTTCGTAGTTTACTTGTAAGTTTCAAGGAGGGGCTGCAGCTTGCGCCTCTCACTAGGATGATGTATGAACTCACTCTAATTTGCTTCTGAATCAATAAACTTACTATTATTCATCAAAAAAAATGAATTCTATTTTCTGTTGTCGATAAAAAAAGGAGTAGTTGAACAAGTCATCCATGTAGTTGCCTATCAGCCCATGGCAAATGGAATTCATATAGTTGGTTTTGGTCAATAATATGGAAAAATCCGGGAGATGCAAATATATCATGATATTAGTGAAGGGCTTGGTAAGGAAGATAAGAGAGCACCAACTAGGTTCAAAGATCAGCATATTGGTTAGCTGATGCATTAGCAAGACAAGTATCAATAGAAGCCAGATGTACTAGGGGATTGTTTTCCAAGCTGCTTAACCATAAAAGAAAATATAAAAGATGCCATAAGGGTAGGGAGTTGGGGCTAGCCTATCAAGACAGAGTGCTTTGTGCAATGTAAAATTTGTACCTCTATCATTCTTTCTTCACAATTAATGAAGTTTATGGTTGTTATGGATAGAAAAGTAGTGTTTTAGTGAATTGTCATTGTGGGAGCTTGCTCCAAGTATCTCTCTTCTATGACAATTATCTATTTTTTCTTCTAATCTTTCTCTATTAGTTTGATTTTCTCTATCACATAGCAACCTTTTTGTCTTTGGCTTTCTTTTAACCTCTTGTTGAATTATAGATTCAGCAATACTGTTATTAACAGTACAAGAATTCCCAATATACAGATGATAATAGAGCTCATATGCAGAACTGAGAATAGAGCTCCATTGGGGGAAAAGACCTCTAGCTGCTACAGCTCACAGATGATAATAAACCACATTGCAGTAGGTGCAGCCCTTTTATCATCAATAAAAAGCTTTCAACAAAAGTAATGGAGAAGGGAGTAAACATATTAAAAAACTAGTTCAGGTTTCAAGGACTTGAGGATAAGAAAGTGAGAAAATATTTAAAAATAACAAAAAAACAAATTTTGTTTCAAAAAACAAAAAATACATAGCGAAGAACATATTATTTTGTGTTTTTGTCTTAAGAAACAATCTGTTTTCAAATGAAATGGTTTTGATTTGTTTTTAGAACCAGCAACAAGAAAAACAATTCACATTGTAGAATGCCCCTTTAATTAGCACCACTTGAACTTCAGACCATAAATCAATTTGACAACAATTACTACCAGAACCTTGTTGCTTGGCCTAGGCTCCTTCATTCAGATCAAGAGCTCTTCAATAATGGGTCGCAAGATGAGCGGATCCAATCCTATAATCTCAACAATGGTCTCTTCACGAGGGATTTTACTGTGGCCATGGTAAAATTGGGTAACATTAGCCCACCCACTAGCAGTCGGGGGGAGATTAGAAGAAATTGCAAGAGTATTAACTAATAACTTCCTCTTCCTCACTATCACTAGGCTATTGATCAAATATGAACTATGGAGAGGAAATTAAGGCCACATTTGGTTCAACCTAGGTAACCAAAACATTGAAAAATGAGATCATCTAACCTGAGATGAAATTTGGAACTCAAAAATAAAATTGAGTAACATTAGCCCACCCACTAGCAGTCGGGGGGACTTTAGAAGAAATTGCAAGAGTATTAACTAATAACTTCCTCTTCCTCACTATCACTAGGCTATTGATCAAATATGGACTATGGAGAGGAAATTAAGGCCATGTTTGGTTCAACCTAGGTAACCAAAACATTGAAAAATGAGACCATCTAACCTGAGATGAAATTTGGAACTCAAAAATAGCAAACAGAAATTAAAGGACAATGGGAAGACAATAAGGAAATGAGTCATTGAGATGTTCTATTTGTTTATGTTTAATGTGGATAATCATGAAAATAACTTACACTTGGCAAATTACACCTATAGAAGGATTATAATAGACAAAGGTAAATTACCAATTACTAAAATAATAAAAGATGGCATTCTCATTGTTAAATTCAGTCAAAACTAAAAGCAAATTCATGTTTCTGTCGGCTAGATCTGCTATTGCTCAGCTTGCTAGTTGCATTAAAAACTCAAACCAAAAACCATATGAAAGTAAAAGTAAAGAATTTGAATGCCTACAAACTACACTACAGATGACTCTTGGTCTTGGATTGGAAGTTGCCATATAGAAAGGTGTCATTCTTGGATTGCAAATCCACTCCTACATGTCAAAATTTCAAAAGCTTATAATTGTCACCAAGAATTCTTTGCATATTCACCCAGAACCTGCTTCACTTGGTGAAATTCTATAGGTAAAATCTATCACCTATGCTTTGAAAAGTACAATTCTTAATGATAAAGGAGTCTACAGTTGAATTATTTATCCACATACAGTATTCCCCCCAACCTCCTAAACAACACAAAATATATGGTATTCATTTGGAGGAAACAAAAATTATCCCCTGTCATATTTATCAATTTCATTCTATTCATCTAATGTTCAAGGGTTTGAGGTTGTTCTTCCAAACAAAGCAACCATGGAGCACATTGTAATTCCTGCTACATACACTTGGAACAATATATACCTGCTACATACACTTGAAAAGAACTCCTACAGTTGAAAATCTCAGAAGAGACAACTCCTTAGAAGTAAAGGACATAAAACAACATCACATAACATAATCAGGTTTTGTTACTTTTTATAGTTTAAATCACAATATTGGATAAGTATTGAGGTAAGTATGGAGTTTAAACTTTAAACTACAGAGGGAAAGTAGGTACTGGTGATGAAAGATTGCCACATGGCAAGAATACAGATTTCAATAATGATGAAATTAAAGAAACAATAAGACCCACCTTCCATGTATTACAGCATGTAAAGTTACTAATAATCCTTTACTTCACAGTCAAAATCCCTCGTATATGATGCTTAAATTGACAGCTTGGCCTCTTTCAAGGCAAGGTTGGTCATTTACTTTCTTTCCCTATATACATTTAACATGTTTTGACAAGAGTTTGCTAAGGTCCTTACCTTGTATCACAAGAAGTGAGATGGAAACCACATAAGCTTTTCTCACATATGAATGCCACCAATTGTGATTGGATAGTTTCAACCAAGTGATTTGGATTTTGGGTTGTTCAAAGTTCACAAAAACCATTGCATGGGCCATTGATATGCTTTTGTAAATTAAATTATGCATAGAAGTCATATAAAATTAAACACAGAATACCCCTAATAACTAATTAATTAATGCCAAGGGTTACCACAATATGTCGAAAGATGATCAGGTAACAACTCATTGATCAAACTAAAATGCAATGGTTTCAAGAAAAATCCATTAATGGCATAATTGGCTTTGCGTCAACAGGATTTTTCATCAGTTACATGCTTTTACCTGTGTATTGCAAGTACAGTAAGTTTATGCATGAGAGATCTAGAGAGAGAGAGAGAGAGGCTGATTTACAATTTAGAAAAAAGAAACTGAGAAATGTTCTACTTGGTTTGGGATGAGCTGTAGAGATCAACCTTTGACATAGTGTATACAGTTTTAGAAAAAAGAAACAGAGAAATCAAAACTCTTCAGACCACCAACATCCCATTGCTTTTATCCATAAACATCATATACAGTTTTACTATTTCATTTTGACATAGTGTGCATTTCATTTTGAATGAAATCAACCTTTGGGCTTCCAAAGCAGAAAAGATGGTAGCTTGATCTTGGCACCACTTCCTCTCTTTTTGACAACCATTCTTTCTTTCTTTGAAATTCTTTCTCCATTAGTTTTTTGAGTTCCCTAGCTGGTAAAATTAACTATTTTGTTCTTTATTTGTCTTGGACTTTTTCCCCAATTTCTCTGCTGAAATCTATGTTCAACGTTAATACTAGATATATTTCATATTTCATCCTTAATGCTCCATTTTTAAATTCTTTCAACATAGCTTGAATTCCCCTATTCTATTGTGCACAATTTGATTCACCATTAGTAGTAAGAAAAAAAGGTTCATGTTTTAAGATAATGTTTACATACTGGTTTAAGGTAGCTAGGCCAGAACTGAACTGATAAAATGGGCATAGCAGCCCAAGCCTCTTGTTTGATAATTTACCAAAGTTAACATAGGTAATTTAACTGCAATTTATTTTCCGGGCATGACTGAACTACAAACCTTGTCAAATTTTAAATAAGGAAAAACAAACTTTGGTGGGATTAGTTAGATGCAGGCTAAAAGTAAAGCCAAGGTTTGTCACCATTAAGTTGTGTTCCATTTGAAAGCAGTTAGGGAAAGGAAGGGGAAAGGTTGGGAAACCTGTTCAGCTAGGTGCAGACAGGCTCAGCTAGGTCAGCATTAGATGCCAACATGGATGGTCGAAGTTCCTATAAACTGCAAAATTATAGCAAGCCCAGCATTATAGAAGCCAAGGTGATGCTTTCCCCATCATCCTTCCATTTCATATTGACCTTTTTTGGAATCCTAAACAAGGAATTTTGAATATCATTATACCTTTGGTCTCCATTTCTTTAGAGAAATAATTAAAGTTGGAGCACCATTATATAAGTAGTTTTGGATCTGCCCCAAAGAAATTTTGACACTACATGGATCCGACCCAACTAGTGAACGAATGGGTCTTATTTTTTGGAATTTTCATTAGACAGAATTTGTCCTGTAAAGGTCAGGCATGAGATGTGCACAACTGTATGCACAGCTCTAGTGGTTGCACTATTCCACATTGAAGAACTTGACCAACCAATCATATTATTCAAGTACTTCATTAATGGGACGTTCTCCAACAAGAATGTTCTAGTTTTCACTGTTTCCAGGAAATATCACATCACCAAAAAGAAAAATAATACTAATAATAAAACATTGTTCAAAGTACTAATAATGCATCCACTGTGATTAAAGCATTGCCAAGCAACTCAGCCACTTTTTTTTGTTAAACATAATAAAAAAAAACATACCAACTGGCAATACTGTAAACAAAAATTCCAAATCCACCTCAAGCATCAAACCTTGAAATAGATTATCATCTTTTGTTCATCTCTACTATGTGAAAAAAATATTAAGAAAAAAACACAAAACATATTAATAGTAACAATAAAATCCATCCAAAGGATGCATCCGTTTAGGAATCTAGATAGTGAGAACAACTCAAAAGGACTGATAAAGATAGGAAGCAAAACAGAGGGAAGAAAAAGTTGCCAAATTTTCAAATACGACCAAAAAAATATAGGAACACTTCCATAGTCTTCAGAAATATGTTACAGATCAAACATAAGTGGTCTTAATCATAAAACAAACAACAGAATGTATTCCTTACTGCAATCAATTCTGATTTTTTGAAATTTTCAGAAAAAAAATCTATAAAAAATATCAATCAGCCTCTTAACAGATTCTAGGGTTTCTTGTGAAGGTTTCCTAGCAGGACATACAGCTTTGGGCATCATGCTTAATGGATAGAATAAGAGAAAGAAAACGAAAGGGGGAGAGAGAAATTGATGACTTACCTTGCCGGAGATGAATTCAGTTCGGCTCCCAGCTGCCGAAGGAGTGACAAGAGATGAGAGAGAGAGGGATGGAAACCTAGAATCGGCAAAGAGAAGGTTTGATGGTTTGCTACAGAAAAAGGGACGAATGAAAAGAAAAAAGTGAGAGAGAGAAAGAGAGGGAATGAGAAGAAGAAGATGAAAGGGGGAGAGAGAAATCGTGACTTACCTCTTAACACAGTTCGGTGCTTCTCAGCTGTCGAAGGTTTGATGGTCTGCTACAGAAAAAGGGATGAATGAAAAGAAAAAAGTGAGAGAGAGAGAGAGAGAATAAGAAGAAGATGAAAGGGGGAGAGAGAAATCGTGACTTACCTCTTAATACAGTTCAATGCTTCTCAGCTGCCGAAGAAATTAGGAAATTGTGAATAAGGGATGGGAAGAGGGTTAGAAACCTAAAATCAATAAAGAGAAGAATTTGAAAGGGTTTTTGCTTGTGCGGTTTGAGGGAAGACGAAAGAAGTTTGAAAGGGTTTCGTTTGCTTCTCGTTTGCGCGGGAGAGAAGAATTTGAAAGGGTTTTTCGTTTGCTTCTCAATCACCCGCCGAGAGGACTTCTCCACAGTATTGGAATCCTCCACCGAAGTCCTTAAACCCCCAAACGCTAACTAATCTCCGTTCAACCTCATTAGCTAATACTTTAGATGTAACGAAATTTCAGTCCCCCCATCTGATAACGTTGTTAAAGAAGATGATGAGTAGTTGAGACCCCGTTAAGGTTACCGAAGAAGAGAAAGAAAAGAGGAAGAGGAGGAATGAAAGAAAAGAGAAAATGAGTTTGACATTTACTGTCAAAGATTTGGTGCCTCTTAATTTCTTTCTTGGCCCAGGTGCATCACACTTCCAAGGCATTGCTTCTCTCTCAAAGAAAGTATATATTTGATCATCTTAGACGTGCTAGTATGACTGATGCTAAACCAGCCTCTACACCCACAACGTCATCAATTATGCTCAGCAAGCTAGATGGCCACACTCTCTTTAATCCCTCTCTCTATCGAAGCGTTGTAGGAGCACTACAGTATCTTACCTTTCATTAGGCCTGATATAGCCTTTGCGATATACCAATTTCTTCACTCCCCAACTGATGTTCATTGGGCAACTGTGAAGTGCATACTTCTTTATCTCAAAGGCATTCTATCACATGGCTTGCTACTCCAACCTTCCTCTTTCTTGCGTCTTCATGCATTTTCTGACGCAGATTGGGCTAGATTTCTTGATGATCGACGTTCACATGGTGGCTTTTGCATATATATGGGGCCAAACTTGATCTCTTGATCATCTTACAAGGAATTTACGAGTTTGAGTATAGGAGCCTTGCACTAGCTGCTTCTGTTGCGCTCTCTCTTACATAAGATTGGAGTTTCTCTTGCCTCTCCACCTGTTTTATGGTGTGATAACTTGGGTGCAACATTTTTCACTTCCAATCCGGTTTTCCATGCACGTATGAATCGCATAGAAATAGACTTTCATTTCGTACGAGATCAAGTGACCTAGAAGCTCCTTGAAGTCAAGTTTATCTCCTCACGTGATCATATTGCTGACATCCTAACCAAGCCTCTTGGTCGTACTCCATTCTCTGTTCTTCGGTTCAAGTTGACTGTATCACCCCCAATCAACATGAGTGCAATTTCATTCATCACTGTCCAATGTTCATGCATGTTGGACGATGGATCTTGGAACGTCGACTGATGATCTTTTAGTCAAGGGAAATGAGATATGTAAGAGGTGTTTAATTTGTTGACAATTTGAATGCTGCTGTACCCATTGTGTTTGATCATGAGGATCTTAATTAAGCTGCAATTCTGAGAACGGGATTGTGTAAAACACAAGAATAAAGCAGGAGAGACAAGATTGGGTGGGTATCATTTAATTTACTGGAAAAGAAACTTCTTTCAATATTTCAATCCTCAAACAAGCAAATAAACAAAATATCTTTCAGAATTGAGCTCACTCATGCTCCTATTTTGAGTCCCTTCCAGACTGGCCCTCGATATATATTTTGTTTTTCTCTCAATTAGATTCTGTTTTGTAGTTATTTTCTTTTTGGTTTGTTGTGTTTCTTCTCTGTAGACTTTTCTTTCTGTGTTGCTTTGTTGATTGCATCTTCGTACCAAAAAATAAAATAAAAAAGAACAAAGACTTGAGCATATATTTGGTTGCAGGATACTTACATATATATGGTTGGTTAAGAATAGTCAAGAAGGAATAAAGTGATAAAAACAACATTCGAAAAGAAAAGCAAGGCTTATCCACTCTGGAAGGTGGGAATGAAAACATACACAAAATTGCACCTTCTCCCGGATTAAGCCAGTCATCCAAGAAAGAGCTTGCTCCCCTGCAACTCTATATCCCTTTAAGAACAACGATGCATGTCTAGAACGACGATGGAGGTCCTTTGTGATGTTCAGGATCTGGCCCTCCTGGTGATTCTCTCATGAACCCTATGTCCATCACCATCTTGGTTGGGCGAGTATCCGTTAACCCACCTAAACTAACGCTGGACAATGATGGAAATCCTTTATGATGTTCAGGATCCGGTCCTCCAGGTGATAATTCTCTCATCAATCCTATGTCCATCTCCATCTTCCTTGAGTGAGTCTCCACTAACCCATGTAAACTAACGCCAGACAATGATGGAGTTCCTTTGTGATGTTCAGGATCTGGCCCTCCAGGTGATTCTCTCATCAACCGTTTGTCCACATTCTTGCTTGGGCTAGTCTCCATTAACCCACCTACACTAACATCAGACGACGATGGAAGTCCTTTGTGATGTTCAGGATCCGGTCCTCCAGGTGATTCTCTCATCAACCCTATGTCCACCACCATCTTGTTTGGGTGAGTCTCCATTAACCCACCTAAAGACGATGATGGAAGTCCTTTGTGATGTTCAGGATCCGGTCCTCCAGGTGATTCTCTCATCAACCCTACGTCCATCACCATCTTACTTGGGTGAGTCTCCATTAACCCACCCAAAGACGATGATGGAAGTCCTTTGTGATGTTCAGGATCGGGTCCTCCTGGTGATTCTCTCATCAACCCTATGTGTATCACCATCTTGCTTGGGCGAGTTTCCGTTAAGCCACCTGACGACGATGGAAGTCCTTTGTGATGTTCAGGATCCGGCCCTCCAGGTGACACTCTCGTCAATCCAATGTCCATCATCATCTTGCCTGGGCGAGTCTCCCTTAACCCACGTAAACTAATTACGTGGCTGTTGATATCCTTCTTCTGTATATTCAGAAGCCCATGTTGAACTCGTGCCTCTGATACAACAATGAGGATCAGTATGACAAGCAAGAGCAACATCAACACTCTCCGCACAGTTGAAGTCGCCATCGAAATGTTTAAATGAGTCACAATAAACGAAAGAAGTAGCTAGAAATTTCAGCTACCAAAACTGAAAGGAGTGATTTGTGGGTACTGAGAAGCGATGTGAGCGTAGATATTTATAGCGATTCATGCGTGGTAAAAACACAAAAGTTTTAGTGGCTGTAACATGTATGCATGTTTTGTTGTGGAAGGGTGTTAAACTCTTTATTTTTTTTTAAAGATTTGATAATGGAAGATCATCTCGGCAGAGTGGCAGGCATAATGGCTCAAACTCATTGTTTTATTAGTTGGACTGATCAGATTAATAATCAAAAGTAGAAATGGAAGTGACCAACAAATGTTCTAATTGGTTATTGCATAGATGGGACAGGTGTTGCGTTGCACGTTGACTGTGTGCTTACTCAGTGTATCCATTACGGCTATGTACAGAGTCCATATTTCTATTATAAATAAAAAAAAAAGATATTATTAACTTATACAGTCATTCCTCCATGCCCGAGCTTTGCCAATTTGCCGCCTGATTCGCTTCACAGAAGATATCAAGATTATTTAAATTCCAACTGAGTCAACTGATTTGTAAAGTTTTTTGTATCTGTCTTTCGTCTTTTTTTTTTTTTGTTGTAATGTCAATGATAACAATTTGAATATTCAGAAGATAGGGATTTAATCATATCTTATTCACAGAAAAGGGAGAACTGTATATAGTTTGACTCTCTTTTGCTCAATACTTAAAATCTGTGGCCTAGCAGCAATATCTAGTTTTTGCTTTTTTTTTTATTTTTTTTGTATGAATCTAGTCAGCAGATCTAGAGAGAGAGGCGAATATATTCTTCTACCAAGTTCCAAACCATTTTTTCCTAATTGTCTGACTCTTTGAGAGCTTATTCATTGGAAAGATAGTGGCTTTGAATGAAAAAAAAAGAAGAAGAAAAAGGGAAGTGCAGCCGTAAGTAATATATATATACTAGTAACAGCGTAGGCGTATTGCATGTGGCAATATCAAATGATGACGATGATAATAGTCAGCAACCAAATGACCTTATTGGCTGAACCATTAACCTATTTAACCAGGAAAATGGACTATGATTAAGACATTAATTCATTTTTTTCTGTATTTTAGCCATTTCTACATTTACTAACAATAATTTTTATTTTTCAAACATATTTTTGTTCAATATGAAGAATATATAATATTAATGCATGTTCAAATTTTTCTACAAAATTTATAAAAAAATCTATATTTTTTATTTTTTATTATTTAATTTATGAGATAAGAAAAATTACTTATTTACCAAAAGGAAATGCAATTCCAATATATTGTTTGAATATTGGTTTTTAATATTATGGTCAAATCAATTATATATATTATATATCATTTATATATAATATATATGTTATTTATTATTTATTTATATTGTTTTTTTTTGTAAACTTCTTATATGATAAAAATAGTTGAAAAAAAAATTATATTGTTTTTGTTTTTATTTGTTTCAATTATTATATTTTCTTTTCCTTTTAATAATTTACTATTTTTTAATTAAATCAGGTCGTATCAGATTCGGATATCCAACATATTAATCGGATTCAGATTTGAATCAATATTTACGATATCCAATTAGATCTTCGAATCAAATCAAATTCAAATATATCTTGATTCAAATCCAATCCAATCTATTTGCATCCCTACCAAACCACTTGCCTACAATGACTTAGCTAATTAAATCATTGAACCATTTGACATGGTTAGTGGGGTCATGTGTTTGGCATTAATTCTCTTTATTTTTTATCCTAATTTTTATCCCATTTCCATCATTAATGAAAATAATTCTCATTAATCACACATTTTTTGTATTATGAATATATAATATTATAGAATGTGCCAAAATTATTTACAAATTTCTAAATTTTCTAGAATTTTATGTATTTTATTATTTAATAATAACATCATGCGTTGATCCATTTGACATGGATAATTGAACCACTAACCCACCATTTGGATGGAAAAACAATTTTTTCTTTTTCGATTGATTTTTAAATCATGTATTACATTTTCATCATCAATAAAAGTAATTCTTATTTCCGCATTTATTTTTGCGCGTGGCAGTACCAAATGATGATGATGATGATAATAATTAGTAACCAAAGGACCTTACTAGTTGAACCATTAACGTATTTAACTAGGAAAATGGACTATGATTAAGACATTAATTCATTTTTCCTTTGTATTTTAGCCATTTATAACAATAATTCTCATTTTTTCAAACATATTTTTGTTCAACATGAAGAATATATAATATTAATGTGTGTTCAAATTTTTTGTATTATAGGCATTCAATGCATGGGCTCAAAATAAGTTAGGTTTTGGTTGAAAATTTTGGGATTTTGGCATTAATTTGGGTTTAGCCTATGGTCCCCTTTTAGAGTTGGGCACAAATTAGGTTTTGGTTGGCAAATATAGGTTTTTGGCGTTAATTTGGGTTTAGGCTAAGGTTTATATTTAGAGTTGATCATGGATATATCAGCTCTTAACCTCACCCAATCCATTTAATTTAGGCTCCATTTCTTTTTCTTTTGGCCATTTACCCAACACATTTACTTGTGTTATTTTATTTCCCAAGTGAGATAATAACCATTTTACCCTTAAAAATATAGAATTATATGGGACAATATTATCCCATCATGTGTTGGCAACTTTCTGGCCAAGTGGGAAAGTTACCCATTATCACTTACACAAGTAAGTAATACCCAAGGAAAATGACTTTTTTATGGGTCCTACATTAATTTGTAAAAAGGAATATGGGAAAATCAGTTAATGGGAACCACAATCCCATTAACCAACTTCCCCCCCTCCCCCTCCTTCAAAATCTAAAAAAAGAGCATGGCCTTGTTGAAAGCAAGAAGGGGTTGAAAATTGAGAGATCTAGAGAATATGTATATATGTGTGTGTTTTAAGAATAATCTTATTGAAGAGAGTAATTATTGAATTTATTAGAGATAATTAAGATTCAAGAGGGTTTTTATTTTTAACTTTTTATATTTTAATTATTTAATTTATAAATAGATAACCACATGCATAAGATGAGAGGAAGAGGTTCATGTGAGCTACTCTTCAAAAAAAAAATGTATTTTTAAGGTAAAAATGAAGCAATAATGATTTAACAAAGTTTTTATATATTTCTAGTTCTTTACATATAAAATAGTAAAAAAATATTTTCTTTTCATTTTTTAGTTATTGAGCTTAAAATTTAGATTTTTGGCATAAATTTGGGTTTAGGCTAAAGTCCATATTTAGAGTTAGGCAAAAGTTAGGTTTTGGTTGGAAAATTTTAATTTTTGGCATCAATTTGGATATAGGCTAAAGTCCATATTTAGGGTTAGGCAAAAGCTAGGTTTTAGTTGGGAAATTTAGGTTTTGGCATCAACTTGGGTTTAGGTTAGGTCCATAGTTAGAGTTGAGTATAAATTAGCTTGATTGGAAAATTTAGGTTTTTGTCATCAATTTGGGTTTAGGCTAAGGTTCTTGTTTAGAGGTGGTCATAGATTGGCCCTTAACCACATGTTTGAGAAATAACAAATAACCACATGTTTGAGAAATGAGTGAAGGAGGTTCATGTAAGTTGTTGTGGGTTTGAAAAATGTATTTTTAAGGAAAAATGAAGTAAAATTGATTCACGAAAGTATAAATAAATATATATATAGTTATTTACATATTAAATAGTAGAAATAATAAATTTTTTTATTAAGTTTCAAATTTAGGTTTCGTGCATCAATTTGAGTTTAGGATAAAGTCCATATTTAGAGTTAGACAGGAGTTAGGTTTTGGTTGACAAGTTTCAACTATTAGCATTAATTTGGGTGTAGGCTAAGGTCCATATTTAGAGTTGTGCATAAGTTAGGTTTTGGTTGAAAATTTTAGGTTTTTAGCATCAATTTAGGAGTGGGCTAAGGTCCATATTTAGAGTTGGGCACAAGTTAGGTTTTGGTGAGCAAGTTTATGCCTTTGGCATCAATTTGGGCTGAGGCTAAGGTCCATATTTAGAGTTGGTCATGGATTGGCCCTTAACCTGATCCAATCCATTTAATTTATTGAGAGCTGAAAGGGTTGAGAATTGGGGGGAGAGAGAGAGAGAGAGAGAGAGTTTTAAGAATTATTTATTGAAGAGAGTAATGCTCGACTTTATTAGAGACAATCGAGACTCGAGAGGTTTTTAATTCTGATTTTTTATGTTTTCTATCATTTAATTTAAAAATAAATAACTGCATGTGTAAGAAATGAGATGAGAATGAGGTTCATGCGAGCTATTGTTCAAAAATGCATTTTGTTAAAGGAAAATGAAGTAACAGTGATTCACCATAGTTTTTATTTATTTATAGTTCTTTACATATAAAATAGTAGAAAATAATTTTATTTTATTTTTTTGTTATTGAGCTTTAATTTTAGGCCTTTGGCTGCAACTTGGGTTTACACTAAGGTCCATATTTAGAATTGGACAGAAGTAAGGTTTTGGTTAGCAAATTTTAGTTTTTGGCATCAATTTGTATTTAGGCTTAGTTAGGAAGGAGTACAAATACAAATTTGTACAGTACAAATCCATACAAAATAATACAAAATATAAGGTTTTGCGCTCTAAATATTTGTATTTGTACTCCTTCCAAATGGAGCCTCAGGAAAAAAAGGTCCATATTTACAATTGGGTAAAGCTGGGGTTTGATCAGCAAATTTAGGTTTTTGGCATCAATTTGGGTTTATACTAAGGTCCATATTTACAATTGAGAACAAGTTAGGTTTTAGTTGGAAAATTTAGGTTTGTCATAAATTTGGGTTTAAGCTAATGTCCATATTTAGAGTTGGGCACAAATTATGTTTATTTGACAGATTTAGCTTTTGGGCATCAACTTGGGTTTAGGTTAAGGTCCATATTTAGATTTGGTGATGGATTGACCCTTAACCTAAATCAATTCATTTAGGTGGTTTTGACGTGTTATTTTGGCCTCTGGAAAAGCTCAAAAGACCAAAAAATGGGTTGAGTTGACCGGTTTCAACGATTTGATAAATAGTCATAGCTGAAATTAATTATCGTTATTTTTATATTATAAAAAAGATTATTAAAAATAGTATATAGAATATAAATAATTATTAATTATTTAAAAATTTAAAATATAAAGCAATTGTATACTTTTATGTATTTCTATTTTTTAGCTCTTACTTAGCAAAGCCCGTACGTTGCATGGGTGTCTGCTAGTATAATAATATATATGCAATTACTAATTAAGCTTAATCATCACTTGATAGGCAATGAATCCATGTGAAGAGGGATGAAATCACTCGCTTGCCAAAGCCAAGTCATTGGTCATTGTGTTTTGTATGCAGACCCATATCAAGCCATCGAGATCACATCTCCGCCTCACAAGGGGCTACCCCACAATGCCTCACAACACATCCCCGCCATGTATTGGGAACATCTCCCAATGATAGTACTAGAACTAATGATATCATCATCAGGAGATGTTCCCAATACACGACAAGGATGTGTTATGGGGCGTTGTGGGGCAACCCCTTGTGGGGCGGAGATGTGAACTCTAACTCATTACCAAATACAAACTTCTAGTTCTAGTCTATCCATTACCATTTAGACCCCACGAACCCAACACATTTTCCTATCCCCTTTTTGTAGATGAGGATACTCTATATTATAGAATACCAATTCAATATTTCAACTGTTATTTTTTTCTCTTCCTTTTAATAAATTTTTACTTTTTTAAAGGAAAATTAAATTGGATCGTATCAGATTCGAATATTCGACATCTTAATCAGATTCAGATTTGAATCAATATTTATGAGATCTGATCAAATCTTTGGATCATATCAGATTTGAATATACCTTAATTCAAATCTGATATGATCTGTTTGCATCGCTACCAAACCACTTGCCTACGATGACCTAGCTAATTAAATTATTGAACCATTTGACATGGTTAGTCATGGCATGTGTTAGACATTAATGCTCTTTATTTTTTATCCTATTTCTATCATTAATGAAAATAATTTTTATTAATCACACTTTTTTTATATGATGAATATATAATATTATAGAATGTACCCAAAATTATCGAAAAATTTCTACATTTTCTAGAATTTTATGTATTTTATTATTTAATAATAACATCCATTTGACATGGATAGTTTAACCACTAACCCATCACTTGGATGGAAAAACCATTTTACGTTTTCGATTGATTTTAAATCATGTATTCCATTTTCATCATCGATAAAAGTAATTCTTATTTTCACATTTATTTTTGTTTAATATGGTGAATATATGACAATAGAATTGTATCAAAATGTTTTATATAATGATTATATTTTTCTTTGAGTTTATATATGTATGTATGTATGTATGTATGTATGTGTGTGTGTATGTATGTATGTATGTATTTAATATTCGTTACTTAGTTAAGACATCATAGATTGACCCATTCGACTCAGAATGTTAGATCATTGACCTACCTACCATCTAGATATGGAAATGGTTTCATTTTCAAATTGGTTTTAAATTTTGCATTTCATTTATATCATTCATAAAAAATTATTATTTATCATACTTATTTTTTTATATTATTAATATATAATATTATAGATGTACCCAAAATTGTTTCATATTTTTTTTGTACTATTCTATTTTATTTTATTTTTTAATTATATATCATGGGTTAACCTATTTAACCTGAAAGGTGAACCACTAACCCACCCCCTAGATAGGAAGATGGTTTCATTTCTCATCGGTTTTAAGTTATATATTTGATGTCCATAATTAATAAAATTATGACAAATATATAATAATAGAAGTGTGTCTAAATGGTTGAAGTACTTACCCATGACCTAGATGGAAAATATTTCATTTCTAGGTTTATTTTAAAAGTATAAAAGTTCATTCTATTAATAATTATTGTGTATGGATTTATTAGTAGAATTTAATGATGATAAACAAAAGTATTTTTGTATTTCTGAATTTGTATTATTTATTTATGACATCATGAAATTATCTATTTGACCCAAATGGTTGAACTACTTACCCACCACCTAGATGAAAAATATGATTTAATTTCTATGTTTATTTTAAAAAATATAAAATTTTATTCTATTAATAATTATTGTGTATGGATTTATTAGTGAAATTTAATGATGATAAACAAAAGTATAAATGTTGGATTAAATGAGAGAGAATGTGATTTATTTAATGACTTAATTGTAAGACTTAATGAGAGGTAATTGAATGTACTTAATTGTGTTCTTTTAAATACATTTTATGCCCTTTAAATGGAGAAGTAAATTCAAGAGGAGGGGTATTTCAGTAAAGAAAAATTCTAGAAGCCAATACCTCCTCATTCACACTTTTATATAGAAATTTGTAAAATTTTTTTATCTATTTTTTGTCTGCTTTTATTTTCGTAGTTGATTTATGTTGTAACGCCAATGATAATAATTGGAGATTGAGGTTTAATCATATCTTATTTACAGAAAAGGGAGAACTGTATATAGTTTATTGGCTATCTTTTGCTCAGTACTTAAAATATGTGGCCTAGCAGCAATATCTAGTTTTTATTTTCTTTTTATGAATCTAGATAGCAGATTTAGAGAGAGAGAGACGAATATGTTCTTCTACCAAGTAATGAAGCTCAAGATAAAATTACAAACTATTATTTTCTAATTGTCTGACTCTTTAGAGCTTATTCATTGGAAAGATTGTGGCTTTGAATGAAAAAAAAATGAAGAAAAAGGGAAGTACAACCATAAGCAGTATATATATAAATATATACGATGTGATGGGATGATGTTCAATTACACTTGGCGCAATTATCAACAAAGTGTAATCTTCATCAATGGACATTTCTTCAGAGTCGATGGATTTGATTTTGAATTTAACACTAATATACAATACACATTTAGAGTCAAAAGACTAAGGAAAGGTGGTAATTAGTTAGTTCTCTACAATTTTGGATGCAAAATAGGAAGGGAGAATATTGTACAGATGTAAAATATCTGGGAGTACCGTTCTGTGAATCTATGATGTGGAGAGAGTGCTAACACTCCCCGTAATCTGCTGGTGCACATTAGAGCTCAATGATTTGTGAAAATATCAGACCAAGTAGTGGTCGGGGTGTAAGAAGGCTGCAGTAGGCCAGATTGGATTCTTTCACGAATGAAGTGGCAGTCTATGTCGATGTGGTTCATTCGCTCGTCAAAAACTGAATTATTTGTAATGTGCAGAGCAGCTTTATTATCACAAAAAAGAGTGGTGGGAGAAAATGGAACACCTAGATCATGAAGAAGGTAATGAAGCCAGTGAACTTCGGCTGCTGTGGAGGCCATAGATTGATATTCAGCCTCAGTGGAAGAACATGAAACTTTAGATTAGCGCTTGGATTTCCATGCAATGGGGCTGTTCCCCAAAAAAATACAATATCCTGTAACAGAGCGATGAGTGTACATGGTCAATTGATTTCTTAAGATAACGTAAGACACGGAGAGCAACATTCCAATGACTGTCAAGTGGGCAATGCATCAACTGGCTGAGGTGATTGACAACGTAGACAAGGTCAGGCCACGTGATGGTTAAGTGTTGGAGACGACCAAGATGATGATATAGCAGCTAGGATCTTCATGTGGCAAGCCATTATTAGTAGAGAGATTACAGTTATGCTCCATTGGTGTTAAAATGGGCTGAGCATCTGTAAATCCAGCATCAGTGAGTATGTCAAAGGCGTATTTGCATTGTGATAAGAAAATGCCCCGTTTAGAACGGGCAACCTCCATAAACAATAACAAAAATAAACTGATAGAAAAAGTCTCACACACTCACGAAAGGGAGAGGTCTGTATTTATATACATGAGAGTTACATAGACAATAGAGTTACATTAGGAATGAAACAGAGGAAAAACAGGGATAGAATTAGAGTTGAATTAGTTGTTTACAAGACATAACGATAAGGCTAAGGCTGGGTTCTTATCCTTATCGTTCACAACCCCCTGCAAGATCATTGGGGCAACGTTGAGCTTGAAGCGTAGTTGACTAAATCGTTTAGAGGAGATCCCTTTAGTGAAAATGTCGGCAACCTGAGCAGCAGAGCTAATAAACCAAACATCAAGCTTGCGTTCAAGTACCAAGTCACGAATGAAGTGGAAATCTACTTCAATGTGTTTAGTGCGAGATATAAACATAGGGTTGGCAGCAAGGTAAGTGGCGCTGAGCTTGTCTCACCAAACAATGGGAGTAGTAGTGAGATGTACATGTAACTCCTTCAGCAGAGAGGTAATCCAAATGATCTCTTTTGTTACATTGGCAAGTGCTCTAAGTTCAGATCCGGTGCTGGAGCGGACCACAGTGGGTTGCTTTCGAGCACTCCAGGAAAAGGAGATTATCACTAAGGAATACACAAAACCCTCCAGTGGAATGTCTGTCATTGGGGGCAACCAGCCCAATCAGCATCCGTGGACACCATGTTGAAAGAGAGGAGTGACGAAATACCAAGCCCAGATGTACAGTTTGTTTGAGATAGCGGAGAATCTGTTTAACTACATACTAGCCAATGTGTAATGGTGGGTTGATGCAAGAACCGACAGACTTCATTAATGGAGAAGGAGAGGTCTGGCTTGGTTAATGAATGTTACATATTGGAGCGAGCCAATGATACTTATGTGTAGTGTTGGGTCGACGAGAGGTTCACCATCGTGAGATGAGAGAGAACAATTAGCAGCAATGGGTGTCGAGATAAGCTTGGAGTCCAACATTTCAGCTCTATCCAACAAGTTTAGAATGTAGCGTTGCTGAGACAGAACCAACTTGTCACCATCCTTCAGAACAAAAAAGGATGGGTGAAACTCAAAAACAATGTTATTATTACAGGTAAATTGAGAAACAGAGAGTAGATTCTTGGCAAGAGAGGGAACATGTAAAATATTTCGAAAATGGAAAGTAGAATTGTTGTGAGATATATGTGAATAACCAATATTGTGAATGCTCAAACCTGTGCCATCTCCAACACGGACTTGGCCTGTACCAGTATACTCAACAACGCTACTGAAGATTGTTAACATTAGGGGTCTTGTGGTTTGTAAAGCCTGAATCGGGATACCACTTGAGATCAGCGCCCATATGAGAGGAAGATGTTTGATAGGCTTGTGTAGGTGGATTGTTCTCTGTAGAACCAGTGTAAGAGATATCAAACCGATGTCTGTAGGTGTGAACGATATGACTAGCTTTGGAGCATAACTAACATACAACTCTTGGAGCATTGTTTGGGCCTTGAGATGATAAACGGCCTCCTCAACCACCATGGCCTCCATTGCCACAAGGAGTGAAGACCCCACGATTTTGGTTTGAATTGCATCGATTTTGAGACTGTGATGTGGCCAGATTAGCAGAAGCAATAGTTCCAGAATCAATAACAGAGTGCTGTTGTTTCAACCAAATTTCATGGCTTAGCAGAATCCTATAAAGGTCATCGACAGACAGATCATCATCATCCATTCTTGTTGTGATTGAAGTGACAAGAGACTCGTATTCAGGCCCGAGATCCGCAAGTAAAGAGAGTAACAGATCATGTTCTGCAACAGGTTCAGATAGTGTAGCAAGACATTCAACCAAGGATTTGGCATTTTGAACATACTCATTAATAGTCTGAGTTTCTTTTTTTATAGCGTTCAACGGTGCCGTCTAATTTATATTTGACCTTGTACACCCATTTCCTAGGGGGAAGATCAGTGACAAGCCAAGTGTTGTTACACTCCAAAGTTTGGAGTTCTGAATTCATGGCATCATGCCAATGGGGTTCATGCACAACTTCGGAGTAGGAGGTGGGTTCGTGGTGAGAGCATCAATCGAGCTGAGAAAAGTCCAATGAGTAGGATGCAAGTTATGATAAGAAAGAGATGGGGATAAGGGTAAGGGTGTAAACGTTATTCTAAAATCCGATTTCAAATTCGATATTCAACATATTCGAATCGAATTCGGATAATTCGAATATCTATTGGTTAAATTCGGATATCCTATTCATATCGAATAGTTAATTGGATTCAAATTCGGATATGACCTCATTCGATATATCCGAATTGGAACGATTATTTAATTCTTATATATAATATATAAAATATTTTATATAATTTATATATATATAATAAAATTATATAAATAATTTATATATTTATATACTTTATATCAATAAAATATTTATTAATTATCTAAAATAATTAATTAATCGAATTCAAATCGAATCAAATATTTGAATATTTAATCAAATTCGAATTCGGATATTAATTTTCAATATATGTCAGATATCGAATTTTCTAATCGAATTCAAATTCAAATATTAATTTTCAATATCTGTCGGAGATCGAATTTTCTAATCAAAATCGAATTTGGATATTGCCTGATCCGTTTCAAATTTGAAGGATAGGAACAGGAAGGGGTTCTATTGTTATAGGTTCAAGAGTTGGGAGAGCAGTCATGGTAGGCTCACTTGATAATGATGGTGTATCAAAAATAGGTTCAGAGGAGGCAGGCCCAAAACTGGGCTATAATGAATTTGTGTTAAGCCTAGAATTAGGCAATAAAGGATGCCAAAGTGGATGAATCCACGACGGAAGAAGGGAGAATAGGGTAGGAAGGAGCGGAGGATGTGGGTGTAGGATGAAAAGGAAATACGTCCTCATGAAAGACAAAGTCACGATTAGACTTGTTCATGGGTCGGGTAGCCCAATGGCCCGATTCGGCTCGGCTCGCACCCCGGTCGGGTTTGGTCATGTAATTAGGCCCGCGGGCCTGACCTCGGGCCTAACACAGTAAGCTCGACTATGTTTCGGGCCGGGCTCGGGATTTGTCAAAAAAGTCCGGCCCGGCCCGACTCAGCATTATATATTTTATAAAATATATAACATGTGTTTTATATATTATATAAAATATATGAATAATATAATATTTATTAAAATATATATATTTATGATTTAATATATATATTTTTTATTATTTTCTTTATAATTTCTCTCTCTCTCTATTCAACAGCTTCAATAGTAGTAACAGTATGGGCTAAATTTTGGGCTCGAGCCCAGGCCCAGGCCCGGACTTTGGTTTTTTTATGAGAGCTGGTCTCGGGCCCAAGTTATAGGCCCGATGGTCGGACCGAACTTGGACTCGGGCCTTAGAAAAATCTGTTAATACAGAATAAAGCCAAGGCTGGCCCAGCCCATGAACAGGTCTAGTCACGACTAGTGTAGACAGTTTTGGTATGAAGGTCATATACATGGTATGCGTGTTGCACAAAAGGGTAGCCCAAGAAAATGCAATGACGAGCACGTGGACTGAATTTATCATGAGTCAAGTGCCCAACGGAAATAAAACAGAGGCACCCAAAGATATGT
Source organism: Nelumbo nucifera (assembly GCF_055504915.1). Lineage (NCBI taxonomy): Eukaryota > Viridiplantae > Streptophyta > Magnoliopsida > Proteales > Nelumbonaceae > Nelumbo > Nelumbo nucifera. The sequence goes on from NC_142649.1 coordinate 18,705,733, forward strand.
AAATGAGAATATGAGGGAGTTTTGCCAAATAAGGCTTCGTGAGGGGTGCGACTTTGCAAAATGAGTGTGGGTGTACGATTAGTGAGATATGTGGCCGTTAAGACACAGTCACCACCCGAAAAAGCGTATGGGTAAGTTGGTTTGGAACCGGAGTGCACGTGGAACATTCACCAAATGATCATGTTTGCCTTGTACCACTCCAATAAAGGTACACGAATATTGAAAAATGACCGATTAGCTTGAAAAAAGATTGAGTAGGTCCTGAAGTGAAATCAAATCTATTGTCGCTTCTAACAATTTTAATGAGAGCATTAAATTGGCATTGCGCATGGGCGTGAAAAGATTGTAGAATACCCATGGTTTCAGAATTAAAGGCCATTAGGAATACCCATGTGCTTCGTGTGAAGTCATCGACAGTGCACCGGAAAGTGAAGGGTGGAGTAGGGTCTACAGATGTGGCAGTGGATTATTTCAAATGGTGTAGAAGTGGACCGTGAACCATGGTCAAATGGCAAGCGGTTTTGTTTAGCAATAGAGAAAATTGGGCAAGGGCTCTGATTTTTATGAGAAATGGGAGGTAAATCCAACAATTCATTCTTTATTTTAAGTAGAAGTTTGTCGGATGGATGGCCCCCCATAAGCCAATGCCACACGTCAAACTTACAAGTGGTAGAAAGTAAAGATGAGGCTCAATTGGAAGTCCGTCATGCTGCCTACCCACTCCAATCACCGTCTTTATCAGTTGGTCCTACAAGATACAGAGGCACTACAGGAAAACAGACTTTTACCAATTACAATTTAGCTACGGTTAAAAAAACCGTAGCTAGAACAATGGATATAGCCACGGACAGCGAAAAGATATTTATATCCGTGGCAAAAAGGTTGTGATTTAGCTACGGATAGATTGTCCATGGTTATAACCCATTTGTCCTAGCTAAAAGATATTTATAGCCACGGTTTTAAGATGTCCGATGCTATAAGTTACAAAAGTAGAAGTTGGCTTATAGCTACGGCCATTTTGTCTGTGGCTAAAGAGATCTTTGTCCGTGGTTAAAAGTTATTTATCACAATAGCTACGGAATTTTAATTATCTATAGCCATTTTGTCTGTGACTTATAGCTACTGTACCCCAAAAAAATGCATTTCACAGAATGATAGTTGAACTTGTCGGTATTGCTTGATCGAAGAAACGGGTAGCAAGCACACTCAAAAACCTTTAGCATGTTGTAATTGGGGGTACTCCAAATAATTTTTCATATAGTGACTTTCCACCCAGAACTGAACTTGGAAGCCTGTTAATCAAGAAAGTAGTTGTGATAGCAGCATCAGCGCAAAAATTGAAGGGAGAGAAGAGGTGGCCAGTAGAGACAGCGTTGACTCTATGATGTGTCGGTGTTTCCTCTCAACAGTGCTGTTTTTTTCATGGGTGTGAGGGCAAGCGAGTCTATGGTTAATACCACATTCGTCAAGTAGTTTTGCAAGAGTCCTGTACTCTCCACCCCAATCAGACTGAAAACTTTTGATCTTTGCATCAAACAACACTTCAACATGTCTTTTAAATTTTACAAAAATGTCAAAGAAAATCTACTAAAGTTGTCCACAAACACTACATAGTATTTGAAACCATTGTGAGACTCAACTGGGGCTGGTCCCCAAACATCTAAAAAGACTAGCTCTAAAAGACTTTTAGATTTTGTATTAGATAGGGATAAAGATAACCTATGACTTTTTCCTAGTTAACATGACTCACACACTACTTGACACTTAATTGAACTAATGTATGGTAAACCATATTTGGACAGGACTTGCCTCACCACTCGAAAAGTTGGATGTCCAAGTCACTGATGCCAATCATCAACAGAAACTCTTTCACCGACTAGTGTTGTAAGATATTTATTTAAAGCAACATCATTTGGAAAACAGTATAAGCCGTCTCTACTGGGTCCTCACAGTACTGATATCCCCATGTAATCCTGCAAGAGAATAATTTCGGTGAAACTCAAAAAACAGATCATTATCTTTTGTGAATTTGTTGATAGATAGTAAATTCTTGGTAATGGCAGGCACATGAAGCATATCATTTAAATGAAACTGAGAATGAGGGGTAGATAAGGTAGAAGTTCTAACATGAGTAATTTGCAAACCTGACCCATTACCAACTTTGGCTTGATCGTTTCCACCATACTCTGAACGATTTTGGAAATTATCAGCATCTGGAGTCATGTGGTGAGTAGCACCGGTATCTAGGTACCATGTAGGATCAAAGGTAGATGACACCCCACTCTAGAAAGCTGAAGGATCATACTCATCGTTGTTGTAAGAAATGTCAAATCTACGTTTGCACTTGGCTACAACATGAAAGGGTTTGTTGCGTAATTGACATATCACATTAGAATTCCCTCGTCCACGACTACCATTATTGTAAGAACGGGTATCTTGATTGGAACCCCTTCCTCTTCCACGGCCACGTCCCGAATTATTGTTATTCAAGGTAGAATTTCGGTTCTGTTGAGTTTTACCTTTGAAATTTGCTACCTTGGCCGATGGTTGAGTTGTGTCTATGGCATTATTAGTACCACGTTGCTCAGGAATAGGTTCATGGTTTAGTAAGATTTCAAGTATATCCTCCACGTCCAATTGATCCACATCAGACTGACTGGTCACAGTGGTTACCACGAATTCATACTCAGGTCCTAAACCGCATAGAATGTACATTGCAAGATCTCCGTGTGGTATAGGTTCAACAACAACAATTGATTTTGCTTTATGAACATATTCACTAATTGTAAGTGTACATTTCTTTAGTGATTGCAATTGGTGCCAAAACTAGTAGATTTTGGAGTGGGAGAGAGTGGAGTAGGATTTGGAGAGTGCCTTCCAAACTTCACAAGAAGACCGTAGACCAACAACTTGCACCATAATACTCTCTGTTAAGGATGATATAATCCAACTGAGAACTAGTTGATCTAGCCGAAACCATCTCGCATACGCCGGATTTGGTACCCTCTTCATCGGATCACTAGGATTAGCAACTTCTCTAGTCGGTGCAGGGATGGATCCATCGGCAATACCCATCAGCTTGTGGGTGTAAAGAATGGGAAGGAACTGGGCCTTCCAAAGTAGATAATTCTCGTTGGTCAGTTTCACTGGTATGTAATGAGTGTTGGGTCCAGCCCATTATGGGATATTGACCCATGTTATAGCCCACTCTCCTTCAGCCAACTGTTTTTTGTTTTCAAAAAGAAAAACAAAAAAACTAGGGTTAGACCTTTTTGCGCGCGGCGTGTTGAAGAGAGAGAAAAAGAGAAAAATCGAAATACTGTGCAGATTTCTCAGTGCGCAGAGTTCATCAAATGGCCGGAACTTTTTGATCCACCGTCCGATCGAGCTGAAATTTGGACAGTAAGTGGAGGACTCATTTTTTCGCACTCTGAACGGTCGGATCTTTGATTGGAGCTCTGAATCGCCGGTTATTTGAGGTCGAACAGAAACAATTCGTAGTTGGTTGGAAAAAGAAAACATCTCGCGGCAGTCTTCATCAATTACTCTAATCAAGAGTCAGTTTTGGTCCGATTTGGCTGAAGTTTGGTGGGCTTGTTCTAAACTCACATACCTACGATCTGAACGGTGGAGATCTGATTTGGAGTAGTGGAGGTCTCTATGTTGTGTCCTGAACAATAGCCATGTTTGTGAGTTTTTTTGACTGTTCTTTTCACAGCTTTTGGTATTCTCGCGTGTATGTTTGAGAATCTGTATTTGCTCTAAGTTTGTGAGCATATTGTGGTGTTTGAGTTACTGTAATTGTTACCTCAAGTTATTAGTGGAGATTTTTTGTTGGGTTTCATTGGCCCCGTGGTTTTTACCCTTCACATTGGAGGGGTTTTCCACGTTAAATATTGTGTGTCTCTCTTTGTTTGGCTTGTGATTGTTTTTGTTGATATCTTGCTTGGAATTGTGCTAGTTGAATATCTACAAGTTTTTTATTTTGGGAGAGAAATAGTTTGTGGATAAACTTAGTTTCATCCCAACAAAGTGGTATCAGAGCTAGGTTATTTGTTTGTGGATTTGTTTGATTGCATGATGAAGCCTAATTATGGTAGAATGATTAGTTTGAATGGCACCAATTACCACAAGTGGAGAGGAAAAATGAAGAATCTATTATTTGTGAAAAAGTTACATTTACCAGTTGTTTCTACTCAAAAACCTGAAAATAAATTTGATGAAGAATGGGCTTTTGAGCATGAGATGGTTTGTGGCTTTATTCGACAATGGGTAGATGATAATGTTTTGAATCATATTGCTAATGATTCACATGCCAGAACCTTGTGGGATAAGCTTGAGACTTTGTATGCCTCTAAATCTGGGAACAATAAATTATTTCTATTGAAACAGGTTATGAATTTGAGGTACAAGGAAGGTACTCCTATTTCTGATCACATAAGTGAATTTCAGGGGTGCTTTGATCAATTGTCCGACATGGGTATTAAATTTGAAGGTGAAATTTTGGGACTTTGGTTGCTTAATACTCTATCTGACTCTTGGGAAAATTTGCACGTGACTTTGTCTAGTTCTTCTCTTGGTGGTGTAGTGACCTTGGAATATGTAAAAGCTGCTGTTTTGAATGAAGAAGTCAGGCGACGAACTCAGCAAGCATCCTCTTCTCAATCAGAGGTTTTGATTACTGAAAACAGGGGGAGAAGCAATGACAGAGACCGAGGACAATGTAACAAAGGTAAAAGTAAGGCTAGAAGCAAATCTAGGTCTAAGTACAAAAACCTTGAATGTAACTATTGTGGTAAAAAGGGACATATCAAAAGATTTTGTTTTCAACTTAAAAAGGACAATAAAGTTAACAAAGGTAAGCAGCAAAATAAAGATAATGACAATGATGATCGTGTTGCCACCACCATTGTAGGTGATCTTGTGATTGTCTGTGATGAGAATTTGATTTATGTTGCTTGTGATGAGACAAGTTGGGTTGTTGACAGTGGTGCCTGTTTTCATGTTACATCGATAAAAGATTTTTTCACATTTTATACTCCAGGTGATTATGGGGTTTTAAAAATGGGTAATAATGGTTTGTCAAAAGTGATTGGCGTTGGCACTATTTGTCTAGAAACAAGTAATGGGACTGAATTGATTTTGAAAAATGTCAGACATGCACTAGACATTCGTTTGCATCTGATTTCTACCAGTGTTCTTGATGATGATGGTTATGTTAGTACCTTTGGTAATGGACAGTGGAAACTCTCTAAAGGTTCTTTGGTTGTGGCACGTGGAAAGAAGTGTTCTGGTTTGTACCGAACCAAGACTTCAGTTTCCATTGATGGTGTGAATGCAGTTGAGTGTGATAACCCATCAGTGTTATGGCACAAGAGACTTAGCCACATCAGTGAGAAGGGACTTGATTGTTTGGCCAGAAAGAATCTACTTTCAGGTTTGAAAGGTGCAAGGTTAGAAAAGTGTGCTCATTGCTTGGCTGGGAAACAAAATAGTCTCTTTCAAGAGCCACCCTCCCTCTAGGAAATCAGAGTTGCTTGAGTTGGTGCATTCAGATCTCTGTGGCCTGATGAAGACAAAAACATTTGGTGGTGTACTTTATTTTGTTACTTTTATTGATGATCATTCAAGAAAGCATTGGGTTTATATCTTGAAGAGTAAAGACCAGGTACTTGGTGTCTTTAAGCAGTTTCAGGCTTCTGTTGGGAGGGAAACAGGGAAGAAACTGAAATGTATTCGCACTGATAATGGTGGTGAATATTGTGGACCATTTGATGAGTACTGCAGGAAGCAAGGCATTAGACACCAGAAGACGCCCCTAAGACTCCTCAGCTTAATGGCCTGGCAGAGAGGATGAATAGGACATTGATGGAGAGAGTTAGATGTTTGCTTTCAGAAGCAAAGTTGCCTTGATCTTTTTGGGGTGAGGCTTTATATACTGCTGCACATGTTATTAATTTATCTCCTGTTGTTGCTTTGCAAGCTGATGTGCGTGATAGGGTGTGGTACGGAAAAGATGTATCCTAACCACTTACGTGTCTTTGGTTGTAAAGCATTTGTGCATGTGCCTAAAGATGAAAGGTCAAAGTTAGATGTCAAGACAAGACAATGTATCTTCATTGGCTATGGTTATGATGAATTTGGCTATAGATTGTACGATCCAGTTGAAAAGAAGTTTGTACTGTGAAGTGGATATTGAGATATCTCTGGGGTACTTCTAGTTTAAAACTCTGTTTTGGAATTGAAAAACCTATTCTTTGCAGTTATACAGATTCAGACATGGCTGGGGATGTTGGTTCTAGAAAGTCTACTTTTGGTTATTTGATTACCTTTGCAGGGGGAGCTGTGGCTTGGCAGTCTAGGTTGCAGAAATGTGTTGCATTGTCTACGACTGAGGCTGAGTTCATCGCTATTACTGAAGCATGTAAGGAGTTGCTGTGGATGAAAAAGTTTGTGCATGAACTTGGTTTCACTCAACAGAGGCATGTCTTATATTGTGATAGTCAGAGTGTTATTCATCTTGGTAAGAATCCAACATTTCATAATAGATCGAAGCATATTGATGTAAGATATCATTGGATTCGAGATGTTTTGAACTCTAAGTTGATTGAACTTGAAAAGATTCACACTGACAAAAATGCTGTTGACATGATGACAAAAGTGGTGCCTTGAGAGAAGCTTGAACTGTGTGTCGGAGCAGCCGGTCTTAAATTTGCATAGTTGCCTTTTTTGACGTGTCTCCCTTCTCTCATGGGTTGGAGGGGGAGAATTGTTGGGTCCAACCCATTAAGGGATATTGACCGATGTTATAGCCCACTCTCCTTCAGCCCACTGTTTTTTGTTTTCAAAAAGAAAAACAAAAAAACCAGGGTTAGACCTTTTTGCGCGCGACGTGTTAAAGAAAGAGAGAAAAAGAGAGAAATCGAAATACTGTGCAGATTTCTCAGTGCGCAGAGTTCATCAAATGGCCGGAACTTTCCGATCCACCGTCCGATCGAGCTGAAATTTTCATAGTAAGTGGATGACTCATTTTTTCTTATTCTGAACGGTCGGATCTTTGATCGGAGCTCTGAATTGCCGGTTATTTGAGGTCAAACAGAAGAAAATCGTAGTTGGTTGGAAAAAAGAAATATATCTTGCGGCAGTCTTCATCAATTACTCTAATCAAGGGTCATTTTTTGTCCGATTTGGCTGAAGTTTGGTGGGCTTGTTCCAAACTCAAAGACCTACGATCTGAACGGTGGAGATCTGATTTGGACCAGTGGAGGTCTCCATGTTGTGTCCTAAACAGTAACCACGTTTGTGAGTTTTTCTAACTGTTCTTTTCACAACTTTTGGTATTCTCGTGTGTATGTTTGAGAATCTGTATTTGCTCTAAGTTTGTGAGCATATTGTGGTGTTTGAGTTGCTGTAATTGTTATCTCAAGTTATTAGTGGAGATTTTTTGTTGGGTTTCACTGGCCCCATGGTTCTTACCCTTCACATTGGAGGGGTTTTTCACGTTAAATATCGTGTATCTCTCTTTGCTTGGCTTGTGATTGTTTTTGTTGATATCTTGCTTGGATCTGTGTTAGTTGAATATCTACAAGTTTTTTATTTTGGGAGAGAAATAGTTTGTGGATAAACTTAATTTCTTCCCAACAATGAGTAACATTGGGAAGTTGTGGCAGTTCATTAGAATTGTCAATTGCAAATCTGGGCTGGTTTGAAAGCAAGAATGGAATTTCTGGTTGATGCCATGAGGGTGATGACTCTGATACCAAGATAGAGAATAAGAAACTTAAAGGATAGTAGGAACCGATGATAATATGGGTTCGGTCCTGGATCTTATTTATAATTGAAGAGTTTACATTACACTAAGATTCTTGGGGAAGAAGGATTACAATGAGAGACTTACAGATAGAGAAAAGAATAGGACAAGATAAGATAGGACTCATAAACTAGATAGACTCAAGATCTAGGTAGACTCCATCCGATCATGGAGTCTTACACTCCGTGTATTCTCTAAAACATAGTGCTGTCAAGGGTTGTAGCTTGCTTCACGAAAAGGGTATTGATCTGAGCGAACATTAGGCCTGGCATGAGTGTTGCTATCCAGATGGGAATCTTTCTAACCATTTGCTTCGTCTCCTCCACTTGGGTTACCGGACAACGCATCCATAGACCGTTTGAAGAACCTATTTGCACAGAGGCTTTGTTGAGGAACCTGCATACACACAGAAGAAATTTACTTATTAATAGGCTTGTTGATCAGGAGCAGAAGAATTAAATTAACTGTGAACAACAAATTAAACAAGTTTTATTAACCTCAATGAAGGTGTGGACTGAATCCTGAACTTTCCTTTTTCTTTGTATTCCTTCAAATCATGCTCATAGCTCTCTGGGGTCATCAGGAATGGGCACCCTCCATTTCCTAAGAGTAGCCACTAGACATCCTTGTGAAGGGACTCCCTGTGGGTACCCTATGCCTATAACCCAGGGTCCATAACCCAGGGTCCAACCCACATCGTCCTATATGTACACAAGGAAAGTGTTGGCGCAGAAGTACAAACATCGTCTTGCTTATGCTTTGATGTTAGAACTTAGAATTCATTAAAGAGACCAAGCCAGTGAAGGAGAAGGGAATGACAGAGCAATGAAATTAAAATTCCAGCAACTAAGGCTATTGACTCTAGAGAAGAGTTCGTGGGAGAGAGGGAAGAGATTATAGGAGATAAAACCGTGGGAGATGGGGAAGAGATTAAAATTCCAGCAACCATTGTTTGAAACAACACCTTATAGTGTAGTCTCCACCTTGCTCATGTTGATTGACATATCTGATTTTCATCCTTTTCCAGTTCATTAAGGAAGCTGGGCGGAGTCTACATGATGCCGTTATGATAGTAAGAAGTGCACTAAAGAACTCTACTGTTGTTCCTGGTGGCGGCACTAAAATGGATTTGCATTGGAAGACATGTTACATTATCTTGAAAATTATATATATTTTTTAATTCTTTGTACTTTTATAAATCAATTGGATATTGTATTTAAACAATTTCTTTTGGATATTAGAATAATAAATAATTGAATTAATAGATTTTGTTTTAATTTCATTTTTTATTTAAATTGTTTTTTTTTTGTATCAATTGTCTTGGGATTTGTATTAAACAGGTATTAAAATGAGATTTGTCATGGAATTAAGCTAGTATAAAAAAGAATATCAAAGCCAGCGGTTACATGACCGCCGGCTTATCCATAAACAAGATGTAAGGTGGCGGTCAAATAGAACCTAAGCTGGTGGTTCAGACTGCCACCTATGGAGGTAGATAGAGCTTTGATTTACCTAAGGCAGCAGTCAAAAATGATCTAAGCCAGCAGTTCAAACCACCACCTAAAAAGGAAGCAACGAAATAATAAACCTAAGGCGGCGGTCAAAACTGCCACCTTTATTAAGTTTGCAGCTATGAAATACTGCCGCTTTAGAGTTAATTGAACCGTTTTGGACCAGCCATCAAGGGCGGCAGTCTTTTTTGTCTAAGCCAGTGGTCTTGACCTAAGTTGACAATGGTTTAGGCGGACTGAAGACCGCCGCCTTAGATCTAAGCCGGTGGTCTTAAGGCCTATGACCGCCGGCTTAGACCGATTTTCTTGTAGTGATCATTGAATCCTATATTTAAGGTATTTTTGTTTTTATTGTTAAATTCCACTAATTAGGTCCATAAATAATGGTTTTCATAGTAAAAGGCCTATATCTTTAAAATCAACTCAGAAATGAAACCTTTTTTTTTTTGCATCTAGGTGGTGGGTACGTAGTTTAACCATTTGGGCTAAATGGATCAATCCATAATGTTATAATTAAATAATAAAAATTAGAAATAGATAAACATACAAAAAACATAAAGAAAAAAGAAAATCTATAGAAAATTTTGGGCACATCACTATTTTTATATATCACATTAAACACAAGTAAGATATATATATATTTTTGTAAACTAAAGCTTTATTCAAAGAAAGAAAGGAGGTATGGCTGTTCACGGGTCGGGTTGGGTCGGTTTACTGAGGTTTTCCCAACCGACCCGACCTGGTCGGGTTACCTGAGGTGGAAACCGAAACCGACCCACTGATAGGCAAAACCGATCTGGTCGGTTTGAGTCGGGTTGGTCGGTTTGGGTCGGTTTCGGTTTTGCTCCTGTACAAAAGGGATAGAGAAGCCTAGAACTAGAAGGAAATTTATTTGAGAAGATGGGAGAGTTGGGAGAGCCAAGTTCAAAAATCAAATGATGTCTTGAGTTGATGACTTGAGGAGGGTGGACCAAGTTAGAGAATAAAAGAGAAGACAAAAGTTATCAATAAAATTGAAAGTCAAACTGTTTTATAGAAAGAAGGCTGAAATATTTATATTTCAAGAAAATTTCTAAATTCTAATCTAGGTATAAAAGGACACCTAATTCTAATTGTAATTGCCTAATGGGTTGCCTATTTGGTGTAAAAAGACTATAGAAACTAGGATAGATACAATTTAGGTAAAAAAGGATATCTAATTCTAATAGAAGACAAAAGTTATTAACAAAATAGAAAGTCAAACTGTTTTATAGAAAGAAGGCTGAAATATTTATATTTCAAGAAACTTTCTAAATTCTAATCTAGGTAAAAAAGGACACCTAATTCTAATTGTAATTGCCTAATGGGTTGCCTATTTGGTGTAAAAGACTATAGAAACTAGGATAGATACAATTTAGTTAAGTAGGAACTAGAAGACTAGTTAAGTAGGAACTAGAAGACTAGTTAAGTAGGAACTACCGAACTAGAAGACTAATTGGTTCGGTTCGGTTTTATGAATTTGCCCAACCTGAAACCGACCGATGCTGATGAAAACCCGACCAACTCGGGTTAGGTCGGTCCGGGTTGGTCGGTTTGGTCGGTTTGGTCGGGTTGGTCCTTCTTATGAACAGCCCTAAAAGGAGGTATATACACTAGAAACACCCAAATTAATGGACTATACAAAATCCCAATCCACACAATGGCAACTCAACAAATAAATATGATAAATATGAAGTATTTATTAATGATGAATATAGAAAAAAAATTAAATAAAAAAGAATGAAACCATTTTCTATCTAAGTGTCTGATTAGTGGTTCAACCATTTTGGTCATATTGGTCAACCCATGGTGTTGTAATTAAAAAAAATAAAAATAAAGAAATACAAATAATTAATAAAACATACAAAAAAATAATAAAATAAATTTGGACACATGTTTAATATTATATATTTGACATATTGAAAACTATGTGTGATAAATAAGAATTGTTTGTATTAATGATAGAAATGCAATACAAAAATTAGAAAACTTGATGTCTAATCTGTGATCCCACTAACTAGGTCAAATGGTTCAACTAGGCCACCACGTTGATAACCAAGTAAATGATATCTTACAAGTGGTTTGGTTGTAAATGGACTCAGAATCATTGTAATCAGGTAATGGATTTACCTATTTGACCAATTGATTTGACCATGACATAAAAACCAAGTTTTTAAAAGTTCAACTGCAATTGCATTTCCCTCCCAATTGAACTTTGAACAAGTTATCTTGTGGTGTCATAAAATAAATAATGAAAATTAAAATACAAAATATAAAAAAATTATAAACTTATAAAAATATTGATCATGTCTTTAATATGATATATATATTCTTTATATTTATGATGCCGAAAGGTATGATACCAAAAGAATTTTAACTGATCATATATACCCCCTAAGGAATTTTAATGAATACTATTTGATTGGTGGCATATGAAGGAACCTAAGAGTAGCTCCAAAAGGAGAAAAAATGAAAGAAAGTAGATTGAAATGGTTTGGTCATGTGCATGCAAAACCATATTGAAAAAGTGATCAATTTAATGTCGAAGGGGCTAGAAGAGCTAGGGGTAAATCAAGAAGGACCTAGGTGGAAGTAATAAATATACAAATGCCTATAATTTAATGATGGATATAGCATTGAATGGAATTGGATGGTAAAAGGGGATTTGTGTAGCTGATCCCATGTAGTTTGGACAAGGCACTTAGATGATGATGATAATAACCACTAATTTTTTATCATTTTTATGATATCAATTACACTATGATTTGATTACTTATCTTTGTTATATGAGCTTTGATAAGAACATTTAAATTTTATCATCATTATTTTTAAAACACTGGAGCTTAGCACATATCCTTTTTCATTTCCCAATAGTTTATTTGGCAAAATTGAAAGTTAGGATTTTTGTAGGGCCAACCTAGATCAGGACTATAGAAATAGAAGGCTCAAGGGTCCATTTGAGCGCCCCCCCTCCTCGCCAAAGAAACACAAAAGAAACAAACAAAAAAAAAATGCTAGAAGAATAAGAGTGGATAGAATACCATGTCTTTCTTCCTTTTTTTCTGTTCTCCATTTTCTTATCTGCCCTCTTATTTCCCATATTTTTTGATTTTTTTTCTTTCTTCTATTAAACAGTAGAATGGCTTTAACTTGTCTTTTTACTATGTCCACTCAAATTATTATTGAACAGTGAAATCAGAATTATCCTTTGTGGTGAGGCTAACAAATCTCTTAGAAACACATGTTAGACTTTTTCTGCATAATTTTGTCAACTAAACACATTTAGTAAAAATATTATGGAAAAATTCCTGATCAGTATCTTGTACTTTGGGTCGAGTGACAATTTAGTCATCGAACTTTAAAATGCGACAATCTAATACCTGAACTTTCGAAATGCAACAATCTAGTACCTGCTATTAACCAACCGTTAAGTGACATTTGAAAAGATACAAATACCCTTCAAGTGTCATCTAATTCTCTTTATCAACCATCTACTAAAATCATCACTCCAACGTGTGAGTAACACCACAACAATCATTGTGCCAACCGGTGAACCAACTCTTGCATGTGCTCGTTGAACAATATGTTAGACAGTGTATGCCCTTAGCTCCAATCAGATTGATGTACATAAACATCTATTGTAAATGAATAAAAGTACATTAATGTTTCATGTTGATATTGGTATGTTTCTATAAAATTACCCCTCAAACTAGACACTTATGAGACATGTGTTAGTTTAGAATGTTCTCAGCCATTGGATGGACTTGGGGAGTTTATCCTACCAAGGTTGATATTGATGTGCTACCAAAGAAGTTAGGGCAGCTTGTCTCAGTTGTTAGGGTTAGACTCAAAGCACATGCAGTGCGTGTTTGGTTGAAAACTGAACCTAGACTAATTTTCAGTTATGCCCTAAACCTCGGAGATTGATGGGCAAAACTAGAAAGTTACACACAACCCCTAAACTTGATTATGGTACTAAACTAGGTATTGGATTTGGTTGTCTTTGATATGCCAATCAGTGAGATCCATTGAGGGTCAAAACCTGGGTATGTTGGGGTAGTTTGAGAATTCATCTAGTGATAGGATTTGCCCTTTTGTCGGACAAAGTGATTGATAGGGCTTATACTCTCTCTAATGGAAACCTAAACTACTGGTAGTGGATTTCAACTATGTTTGAGATTTGGTTTTGAAAAATATACTTATATGATAGATATATATATATTAATGTTTTATGAAAAATGTTTGGAAAATGTTTTAATTCTTGGGATCTATTCGAGAAGAGAGTGTGACACTGTACCTTACACCTAGGAGAGAGGTCCTTCCCTGTCGGGCAGTGTTGTGATCATTATGGGTTGAAAGGTTAAGTGTAAGAGACCATTAAGGGCTGATTACCTGATGGGCTTTATCTTACTTAAGTTCATTATCCTTGGGTCTTCATAGGAAAGTTGAATTCAAGGATCACTTACGTTTTAATGTTGGGTCCATATTGAGCCCATAATGATGTGCTCAGGGATTCATTGCGTTTAGTAATGAATTCAACCAATCTTTTTCACAAAGGCTGGGCCGAACACATGTGGACTTATGTGAGGTCATTGTGGGGTCTCATGCCATACAAATCAGGCCTAATTTGGCCATGCAACATCTTGGGTCGTGAGTCTTTGAAGTAAATGGGCATAAGGCCCATAATTAATAAGATTAAGTAAGATGTCACATGCTCTGGGTCAAATCTGGGCTTGGAAATGGGTATGGAGCACCCATCATCTTAAGAGGATAAGGCTTATCTCTTAATAAAGCCTGGATCTAAATTAGTTTGGATAATCTCCTAATTTGATTAGGAGAAGTGCTCCATAAAGAAATAAAAGAAGAAAAGGGCATATCGGACTAGAACACCACTCTTTCTTGTTCTTTCTTCCTATCTTTTTTCTTCCAAGAAACCCTATCACGACCAATGCTTTCAAGGACTGATAGAGATCAGTTTTTTGCTGATTTTTGCAAGAAAAATTCAGAAAAACTACAGGCTCACCTTCCCCAGTTCAATCCAATCAATTGGGTTGTAGTTTTGCTGAAAACTATGTTGTTGAATCAGCTTCACCTATACACTACGCCATATTCAGTGAAGGTTGGTTCTGTGACTGATTTGGGTGTGAACTTCCACCTTGGGATCAGCATTTGTGGTATCCATATCAGGTATAAATCTCTCTCTTTGCTTGGATTCAAATATGGTCTGGTCCAGTGTAAGACCGATCCTGAAAAATGCAGTTTTTCAAAACATAGGGAATTCAATTATCAAAAGGATTAGGAAATTTTTGAAATTTTGCCCAGCCATCTATCATGGTTTGACGAAACATATGATGGATCCTAACACTTCCAAAACAGTATACTTGAAATCTTTGGTGCTATGTCATGAGCATTCACCACCCTCAACACCTTCACCCCCAACCTCTCCACCCGCACCTTGAAGCTCACATTCCTGACTCTCAGTCCTAAGAATGATAAAACCACCATCGGAACCGCTTGTCTGACCTCTATCGTGTGTACGCCTATCTCTTCTATGTCATAAGTACTCAGCATCGCTAGCGCGCTACCCAAGTTGTGGCCAATCATGTTTATGCTCAGCTCCTCATCTCGGTACTGATGCATTAGCCACTTGACTTTGCTCAAGATTTACTCTTGATACGAGTACTTGCAGAACCAACACAGAAATGTTATTGTACCATATACCTAGATACTGATTGGTAGAATTGCCTAGACTAAAGAAGCCTAAGGCCAAGGCATCTCCTGCCAATACTAAAATTTGATTCTCACTTATCATTTCCCTTGATTTAATTTGATGCAAGCTAGCAAAATCGATGACGAAAAGGAAATAATGATAGAATAGAGCACCGCATGAACAATTCTTTTTATATTGAGATCTTATTTGTTCTATAGTTTTCTATTTTATTTTTCCATTTGGCCTACCAAAATAGGGGTAAACTACAACTGTTATTGAGTGGGGGAGCAATGTTTGAATTTGCGAACAAAGAAGAGAATGTGAGGGCCTTAGAATTTTGTCCGTATGAAAAAGAAGATTTGCATGGAAGAAGAAGATAGCCTCGTGTCTTGGGTTTGCCTTGTAGATCCAAAGCCACAATTACAAGAAGGCTTTATCTTTCCATTAATGTTTGGAGTTTTCTGAACAACGAATACAAGTTAACTCAAACCAAAAATGTAGAATAGCACAAAAAGCCAAAAAGAAATATTCAATAGATACAAACCTCACAGAGGAAAGATATCAGCTTGGGTTTCTGATCTCTTCCTTCGCCTTCAATCTCGCTAATTTGTTCGTCTTCACGCCCCTGACCCTTGAGGTAATTCATTAGTGATAACAGTGTGAATTCAATTCATCAATCAAGGGCATTTTTGTCATGAAACAATGGTCAGGACTATTGAGAGCTTGGGCTCTGTTTCATCTTCTTGAGGAAGAAGATGATGAATAGTGTGTTTTATTTTCAAGGGTAATTTTAACATTTTCAAAAGTCTTAAATTGTACATAAGGTTACGCGATATACAACGGCAAATACTAGATTGTCACGTTTCAAAAGTTCGGATACTAAATTGCCGCATTTTAAAATTCAAGTACCAAATTGGCACTCAATTTAAAATTCAGGGTATGAACCAGGAATTTTCCCAAAAATTATTTCAAACTTTCATAGCAGATCAACTACGTGGAACTTATACCTCGTTGGGATTTGCATATCGAATAGACCACACCTTTGGTTTTTTCCTAATAATTTTTACCCCCTTTGATCATGAAACTACGTACTCGGGATTAATTTGTCAACCATGAGGTGGAATTAAGATAGTTTTACCCTCTCAGATTCTGTTTTATTTTATTTTTATTTTTTTTCCTCAGCTTGTGTCCAAATTTTCATCCCCCACCCCACCTTAATGTTGTAGTAAAAGATATTCCTTTCAAGAAGTTATACCAGGGTGGTATTCTATGCATAACATAAAAGAAAGTGTAAAAAAAAAGGATAAAATGGACTTTTGATAAGTGTTGATGTTCTGGGAGCATTTTCTGGCTGAGTGGAGGGTTGAAATAGGTAACTACAGCACAAATGATAGTGATAGATTAGGGTGTATAAGTTAATATAATATGTAATTCTCAGCACAACGTGATCCAAGTTAGAATGTGTAGAACACGTATTAGAACTACGAAGTTTTACCTTACCATTTTCATAAAAAAAAAAAAAAAACTAGACTGATTAGCCCATGCAAAGGAAAACCAGAATGTCGATTACTCTCGATTGATCGATAAGATAAACCACCCATTAGGTGAGAACTCAACATTGAATAATCATAATACTCCTCACAGTGTCTGCACGTATATAACATGAGTGCAATTTGAATGTTCGTTGACAATTTGAATGCAGCTGCATCCAGTTGGACTGACCATGATGATCTTAAGCTGCAATATATATAATTCTCAGCAGCACAGGATTGTGTTTCAAATAGCTAATAATTCAGTACTGAAATTAAAATCAAGAAAACAGCAGGAGACACAAAGATTTGATGACATTTAATTTACTAGAAATAGTAAGCAGGCAACTTTAACCCTCACACAACTTCAATCATCAAACAATAGTAAATAAAAACTCTCTCACACTAGAGCAGGCTTGATTTGCATGTGACTGCTGGTTAAGTAGCTAGTCAACAAGAAGGAATAAGTGAAAACAACCTTCCAAAAAGAAAAGCAAAGGCTTATCGACTCTAGAAAGTGGGAAAACACATAAATTAAAATTGCTCCTTTTGCACACGCACCTACTTAATTAAACAAAGCAAATATTAAGTCTTATCCTGGATTAAGCCAGTAGTACGTCCAAGAAATTAAGAGCCGGAACGCCTGCAACTCTGTAACTCTACATCCCTGTAAGAGGGACTATATATGTAGGTCTAGAACAATGATGGCGGTCCTTTGTGATGCTCAGGATTCGACCCTCCAGGTGACAGTCTCATTATGCCGTCGTCCGTCATCGTCCTTCTTGGGAGAGTCTCCATTAACCCACGTAAACCAACGTGGCTGTTGATCTCCTTCTTCTGTATATTCAGAAACCCAGGATGAACTCGTGCATCCGATGCAACAGAGAGGATCAGCAGGACAACCGAGAGCAACATCAACACTCTCCAGACGATTGAAGAAGCCATGGAAATGCTTAAGAGTAATAACAAACAAAAGAAAGTTTGTAGCTTAACTAGGTGCTGATCTGTGAGAAGCCATATGCGAGTACATATTTATAGGGATTCATGCAAGGGTCGGGATAAAGACCTAATTAGAATATGTTACTGACTGTAACATGTAGGAATTTTATTGTATAAGCGTGTTAGAATCTCATCTTTTTTGTGAAGATGATTTGGATAATGGAAGATCGTCTAAGCAGACAAACAAAATCACAGCGCATTCTGGAGACCTCCATTGTCCTGCAATGGAGGCCGGTCCCCCTGACTTTTCTGCCTCCCACCACTTCTAAATCACATTCTTGGTGTGTTTTGATTGGCCCAGTAGTACAATCACAACTGTAGATGATTCCAACTATCATGCACATGTCTTTCGATTTCGCCCCTATTGGAATTGTTGCTGATGGTTCGGGAATTTGTTATGGTCACACCAACCGGCAGCGCACTGCGGCGCAGTCATAGGCAGCAGCACGTACAGCTGGCCGCACAGCAACAGGTACCGCCTGGCAGCGCTGCACAGCAGCACACACCGCTTGGCAGCACGCAACACGCACCGCCCGGCAGCGCGCAGCACGCATCGCCCGGCAGCGCGCAATACGCACCGCCCGACAGCGCGCAGCACGCACCGCTTGGCAGCTCGCAGCACGCACCGCACGACAACAGCACTAGGAAACAACACGCACCGCACGGTAGCAGCACGCACCTCATGGCAGCAGCACGCACCGCACGGCAGCAACACTGCGAGACGCACGCACCGCCGGCAGCAGCAGTAGGGCGGGGCCCACATAACAGCTCATCAGGCTAGGCCCACACTTATCCTACCACATCAGCTCTGCTCGCCAACTCACCGCCAACTTACCTTATCTCTTATCTTATCTTATCCTTATCTTATTTTATCTTCTTAAGTAAGAGTTATGAGTTTTAGTTTTAGTAGGAAATTAGGAGTTTTAGTTTGAGTTGGATTACCCTAGCCTAGCCGAATCCAACAAGGAATTCCCTTTTGTAATCTCCTATTTAAGGAGCTACGAATTGAAGCAAAGCATTCAGTTTTCCAGTCAAGAAAAGAGTGAGGAGAGTTTGGGTGGTCTCTTGGACAAATCACCCCAAGGGAGAGTTCGGGTGGTCTCTTGGACAAATCACCCACGCGATTGCCACAATAGGGTCAATTCGCAAAGGGAAGGGCAAGGGAAGGCAAGGAGTTTTCCCCACAAACCGCCCCGTGACGAGATCCTACACGTGGGCCCATAACATTTGGTATCAGAGCCAAACGTCACGGGTGATATGGAGCAGCTATCAGTCAAGGTCAACAAACTGGAACATAGGCTAGCAGAAACCAGCATGGAGGTTCGTGAAGTCAAGGAAGACGTCTGGGAGATGCGATGCCTGCTGGAAGCATTCCTCTCCAACAAAGAAATGAGTTCTGAGGGAATTGCCAACACCAACAGACGCCGTCCGAATTGGGTAGAGGCATCCAGCGAACAACAGATCGCTGCCCCTACAACCATAGTTATTTCCAAGGATCAACGCACGGAGGATGAAACTGTAAAGTCTCCCCCTTTGGCCGGGGACAATGTCACGAACATTATAGTAGAACCTGTTGAATGCTCTCCTTTGACGAAGACAGGTGGGCTTGGCGATGTTGCTGGGGCTTTACCAAAGACCTTGGATCGGCATGGACATAGAGTTATGGTTGCGGCACCACAGTATGGTAACTATGCAGAAATCCAAGAAACAGAAGTTCGTAAGAGATGTAAGGTGGAGGGGCAGGATATAGAGGCAACTTTCTCTCAAACTTATATTGATGGCATGGATTTTGTGTTCATAGACAGCCCTATGTTCCACAATATTGAGAAAAATACATATGGGGGAGGCCGATGGGATATTTTAAAACGCATGGTTCGCTTCTGTAAGGCTGCTCTTGAGGTTCTCTTCTATAAGTATACCCGGTGCGTTCCGGTGATCCACAACATAGCACACTGGGGTCGTGGACCAGTATGCGATTTTTGTTATGTGGATCTTCCACAAAACTACTTCAAACTATATGACCCAGGAGGTGGGGAACACTTCAATGTCCTTGTGGCTGGCTGGAGTGCAGCAAATCGTATAGTCACTGTAAGCCATGGTTACGCCTGGGAGCTGGAAACTAAAGAAGGGGGCTGGGGACTGCGTCAAATAATCCAGCTTGATGCACTGAGCTACGGAGCAGTCCCCGTTGTTCATGCTGTTGGTGGACTGAGAGATAGTGTGTAGCCGTTTGATCCATTGGCAGAGTTCCAAGCCCCGTATCCGGAATTCGAGCTTGAGGACAAGCTCGTTGTCCATGGGGGTGTAATGTTATGGTCACACCAACCGGCAGCGCACTGCGGCGCTGTCATAGGCAGCAGTATGTACAGCTGGCCGCACAGCAGCAGGCACCGCCTGGCAGCGCCGCATAGCAGCACGCACCGCCGACAACGCGCAACACGCACCGCCTGGCAGCACACAACACGCACCGCCCGGCAGCATGCAACACGCATCGCCCGACAGCACGCAGCACGCATTGCCCGGCAGCGCGCAGCACGCACTGCCCGGCAGTGCCGCACGGCAGCACGCACCGCCTGATAGCGCGCAGCACGCACCGCCTGGCAGCACGCAACACACACCACACGACAGCAGCACTAGGCAGCAGCACGCACCGCCCGGCAGCACGCAGCACGCACCGCCCGGCAGCACGCAGCACGCATCACCCGACAGCACGTAGCACGCATTGCCCGGCAGCGCGCAGCACGCACCTCCCGGCAGTGCCGCACGGCAGCACGCACCGCTTGATAGCGTGCAACACGCACCGCCTAGCAGCACGCAGCACACACCGCACGGCAGCAGCACTAGGCAGCAGCACCGCGAGACGCGCGCACCGCCGGCAGCAACAGTAGGGCGGGGCCCACATGACAGCTCATCAGGCTGGGCCCACACTTATCCTACCACATCAGCTCTGCTCGCCAACTCACCGCCAGCTTACCTTATCTCTTATCTTATCTTATCCTTATCTTATTTTATCTTCTTAAGTAAGAGTTATGAGTTTTAGTTTGAGTAGGAAATTAGGAGTTTTAGTTTGAGTTGGATTACCCTAGCCTAGCCGAATCCAACAAGGAATTCCTTTCTGTAATCTCCTATTTAAGGAGCTACGAATTGAAGCAAAGCATTCAATTTTCCAGTTAAGAAAAGAGTGAGGAGAGTTTGGGTGGTCTCTTGGACAAATCACCCCAAGGGAGAGTTCGGGTGGTCTCTTGGACAAATCACCCATGCGATTGCCACAATAGGGTCAATTCGCAAAGGAAAGGACAAGGAAAGACAAAAAATTTTCCCCACAAACCGCCCCGTAACGAAATCCTACGCGTGGACCCATAACAGAATTGGTGGTGATGATTTCCAAAATAAAACCAACCAGACTACCAGAGCTCAGCGGAAGAGGTGGACCAAACCTTATGTATATATGGAATGGAATTGGTAGTTAATTAGCCCAAGGATTTCATGGCTTCAGGCTGAGCATCGGTCAAAGCACAACAATTCAAAAGACCCAATCATTCCACCCCGCTAACAAGTCACACCCACCAGACTGACATATATGCTCACGTTCACACGCACAAACTGGTTCTTATTGTAGAGATGTTGTTGATCGTCTAGTCATCAACTGACTCATATTAGATCCTGATTGCCATTATCCTTAAATAAATGATGAACATACATTCGACTGTAAATGTATCAGATTCGAACAGTGCAAATTTGATTTGTTAATATTCATATATAAGTCGAATTTTATCCATCAGATTCAGATATTGCATACCATTAATTAATTAACATGTTGAATTAATGTATGATTATTAGTAAAATATTGACATAGAAATTAATGATGAGTTTAATTGATATTATATCAACTGTGTGTGTGAATGCGAATGGAATTGGATTGGAGTGGGGTGGATCCTATTACAAACAGCTGATCGAATTTGTATTGCCATAATTGGATTAGAGTCAATAGACTCAAATTTGAATTGGACAAACAGAAATCCCTTGTCGCCCTTGAAATACATAAAGCAAATTAAAGGAACCCAACTGGGTCTTCGGCCACTTGTTTTTTATCGAACCCAACATACAATCAGGCTGTGTTGGTTGATAGAAAATAAGAGAGAAACGGACAGTTGAGGAAAAACTTGTAAGGATCGATCGGAAGCAAGAAAGGATAATTTTTTTTTTTCCGGCACTTCCATTGAATCTGCAACGGGTGTACGTGTCATAATATGTGTGTTCTCATATATGGGTATTTACACCGGAGTAATGGAAAACCTGAACGGAAATGCTCTTCTCAGCTAATGGCAAGTCAATCGATCTCTGCCATCTCCTGAGTTGGATATTGGTGAATTCAGTGACATCATAATTGCCTTATACAGAACACAGGATAGGCAATTAGTTGCGTTGTCATTTCTCGAATGGGCCTCACCCATTCATTCATAGCCTAATGACAACTGTCACTACTTTAGCTGGTTTAGTGGTTTTTATAGACGAATCGCCACACACAAATGGGCCTCACCCATTCATTCATAGTGTTGGAAAGATGCCTTTTCACATGACAGCGAATTCACGAACCTATCTTTTCATTTCTAAACTTGTCGTTTGTAGTTGGAATTTGCATTTAAAATTTCTGATCCAACAAACCTGTCTTGTAACTTTCAAAGAAATAGGAAGAAAATCTCAACAGATCTCTTTCAAAAGGCAAACATTTTTTAGTATGTGAGAGAGGGACATAGAATAAACATAAAAGAAATTTAAAACAAAAGTCCAAAAGGAATATATATGAAGATAGTGGGTCTGATGGTCAAATAATAATTATCCTTCGCAGAAAAGCTACTCTCTCTCTCTCTCTCAGTTGATTTATTTTGTAATGTCAATAATGTCCATGACAGCAGTTTGAATTCAACAGATATGGGTTTAATAATATCTTATCCATTCAAAATTGAAAGTGAGAACTGACGAGACTGATCGAATATGTTTTATTTTGAATGTTGCCCTGTTCATGTGCTTAATTTAAAGTTATCTTCTTTTTCCCCTTAACTTCTTTGTACTTGGTTGAATTGTTTTCTGATCAGTATATATAGTAGGTTTTATATTTGATCATGTTTTGCGTCAATTGATTCCTTTTAAATCTCAAGAATAAATATCGCAGTACCGGGGCATCCTTTTTTTCCTTCCACTGTTAGAGTCTGTTTAAATACTTGCTACCAAAACACAATTAATGTTAGAATCTATGGTCTAACTACAACAACAAGGTAGGTTTCGCTTTGAATCTAGCTAAAGATTATAGATCAAGATGTTCTTAGTTGATGACTGCCATTTCAAGTTAGAATTTAATTTGTTTCCTAAATATCAAATGACTGTAAGTTTTGATGAACTGATGTTGCCAATTTAATAACATCTACTGTTTTCGTTTCTTTCAAAAGGCTGAATCCAATGGAAAAGCATCTTGTGGACTAACCACCTGAATTCTTCAATGAAAACAAAAGGTTAATCAATCACATGGTGCTACCATTAACTCCTATTATTGTTTTGTTGTTGTTGCTTTGAAGTTGCAGGTGTCGAGTTTGGAATCTCATGTCAATTGAGCAAAGACACTAATTAAGAATATATAATATTTATTAAATAATTGGATTTAAAGAATATTTAATTCATTTGCCAACTTTGTGTGATGAAACCTCTCCCTCTGGGATTTTAGATACGTGCCCTCTTTAAAGAGTTGCAACTTGGAAGAATATAATTAATATATAACTTTGTATATATGGCCTATAAAATCAGTGCCTTGGACGTGCCTCCCCACAAGCCACGTGCTGCTGTAGTGGCAAGTTCCACTTGACAAGTTGCTTACATTTTGCCAGCTTTCTGTAAATTGCATTAGAACATATTATATACAATCAGCAACAACAACAGTTTAGAGCGCTCTCTCTCTCTCTCTGAACAAGTTGCCAATCTTGTTTCTTGAATAAAAAGAAAAAAGAAAACATAAACAATTAACAAATTAATAAAATTAAGGCTACCATGATCTCTCAAATTGTGCTATGGCAAACAATATTAAGGGTTCCAGAGGACCCACTCCACACCCTTCCTTTGAAAAACAAATTAATGAAAAAAGTGAGATAAAGAGTGAAAGGCTAAACTGGGGTCGTGCAAGGAGAATTGAATATTAAATATGGGGTAACTATACCTATATATCATTTCGCTTGAGATTCACTATTGATTCAGTACATCAAATTTGAGTTTCTTAATTAATTTAAATTGTGAATCAGGTTTAATTTGTAACTGATTACATATTTCAACCAGAAGAATGAAACCCACACCATTGAAAGAATCTATAATGATATTTTATTTGAATTAGAAATGTTAATATGGTCTAACATCTTTGTAATTGACAATTACCTATTCTGACCTACTTTGTTTGACACTCATTATCAATTTATGTTGGCTTTTTGTGTTTGGTTTAAGAGATTAAATGAGGTATCATTTTTAAACAATAACCCACTTTATTTTAGATCCACTATTTATTTGATATATATAATTTGAGTTACTTATGTAATTTTAAAGCTTAAATCAAGTTCATAATTAATAAGCTATTTCCTCTAAAAGAATGAGACCCACACCATTGAAAGTCTTTATAATTAATTTGTCTTTTTATTTAATAATCTATTTTTAATCAATGCTCTACTTATGCAGTTCAAATATAAAGAAAGATAAGGGAAAAAATTAATTTGCTCAAAGAAATAGAAAAAAGGAAAAGGAAATTTAATGGAATTTCATTAGAATGAGATGTGATGCGGCACGATCCGGGCACTCTTAACTAACTGCTGACTGGCTCCTTGTTGGCAAGGAACGACACCTTAGAAGAGGAAGATGAAGGATCCCCGGGGGATTTGCCCGGCGGGAATACTCCGAAGCTTAAGTTAGAACACTGGGGAGGAAGAAAAGAGTGTAAAAGGCTAAGAGTGTAGGTCGCGCTAGATCACTATGTCTCGAGATTAGCTCATGAGCAAGTAAGAGTCCAAGTTCAGATCTAATTTGAGAGAGAGTTCTCCTCTTCGACAAAAGGGCTTTTATAGGGGCGTTCTTGTCAAATCGGGCGTAACCGCCACTAGGCTCCTGCCGCAGTCATTACCTGCCAGGGCTGCGTAGGTTATCGTTACAATGTACTACCCGCTTGGATGAGTGACACGTTTTAAAGGGACAGGCACGCCACCATCTATCGAAAGACGTGGGTGAAGATTGTCAAATGGGCAGGGACTGTGCCGTCAGTCGAGAG
This sequence comes from Nelumbo nucifera, assembly GCF_055504915.1. Classification (NCBI taxonomy): domain Eukaryota; kingdom Viridiplantae; phylum Streptophyta; class Magnoliopsida; order Proteales; family Nelumbonaceae; genus Nelumbo; species Nelumbo nucifera. The sequence goes on from NC_142649.1 coordinate 18,730,604, forward strand.
ACGTGGTGCAGTCTGACAAGTACGGTCTTGTCAGATAGAAGCTTCCTGAGAGTGTCGTGTTGCTTAGTCGCAAGTTACTTTGTAAAGAGCTACCCTGTCGCGCAGTGAGCTACTTTGAAGCAAGCTCTTAGGAGTATTTCGAGGTGACCCTCATCAAGGTTTGTCTTTGGGGCGGTTCTCGTTGGAGCGAGCTGGTTTTCCTAGCTCGCGAGTTGAAATAGTCTTGGAGTATTCCCTTCTTCTCGGTAGCTCGGGGGACTTGGAGCTCGCGTTGTAGCGAGCTCCCCCTATAGCGAGCTATGGCGTAGCGAGCTGCTCTACAAGCTCGTTACTTAGCTGGGGTCAGGCCATGACGCTGAGCTGTTGCTTGTGCTGAGTCAGATCCACGTGTCATCGTCTCAGTAGGTCGGGTCAAATCATCCTCCATCAATTGCCCCCAATCCTTGGTTTAAGAGTGCTGCCTTAGCGTGAGGAGTTCATGAAGTGTGACGGGTTGATTTGACCGAAATTCAAAATTGATTGAGTGCTCATATTAAATGCGCGCATGGGAATCAGGGGATTTCTGACTTTTTGAATACCGAAAATGTGCTGAAGCGGCTCTTAACTCCGGATGTCGTGCTGCCGCCATTACCTCAATCATGGGAGATGTGCAGCCAGTCACATTTCGGTTTCAGAAGGTGTGCGATCAGCTTGACTATGAACTATCAGATCTGCCTTAGTCTGGGCCATTGATTCGGGGGCATAGTGGCTATAAATAGGAGGGCCCCCTAGGCCTCATTTCCTTTCATTCCATCTTGCTGTCTTCGGATTCTGAGGTCACGCATCCATCTAGTTTACCCGAGCTCTTCCGTTCACTTCATTTTGTTTTTTCCAATGAGTCTCAATCACTGTCAATCATGTTTGGGTACCCGTACCATACTTATTACCGGGACAGTAACTAGGACGACGACGCTTCGTCGAGCTCGGGGGGAGCTTGGGAGCAGGTCCCGGAGGCTTGGGAGACCTCTGGTGATGTGGCCTCTACTTCTCGGGGGAGGGAGCCTGACACCTTCGGTCCTTCTTCTATGACGGCGAAGAGACTCAGGTCTCTAATCCGCTATTTTCACCTTCTTGGGGACCTCATCTACAGTCTCCCCACTGGTAACTTTCCTTGGGAGCATGGTCCCGATGAGATAGTTATTTACCAGGAATAGCTCGAGTCTGGCCTGCGTCTTCCCCTACACCCCCTTATAGTGGAGGTGCTAAACCAATTTTATGTTACCATCGATCAACTTCATCCCAACGCTATCCGGAACATGGTTGGGACCATTTCTTTGTGTTTACTGCCTCCCCTTGAACCTTGACATTTTTGCTTCTATTCTTTGTATTAAAAATGCCACTCCTAGAGTTCCTCCGAAAAGGCGTTTTTACTACCTCTCTTCCCGCCGCAACTACAATCTCTTATACGACCTACCAAATAAGATTCCCACGTGGAAGCGGGATTATTTTGTGGTCCGTAACCCCGAGGGGTGACCCTTCCCAACTTCTTGGAGGGGCGCCATCCAAGACCCTGGGGCCGAGCTAGACCTTGAAACTCGGAAAACGATGCTGTCCTGGGCATCGGTAGGCTTCCTCTATTCGGACTACTTGACCGAGGAGAAGCTCACGCAGGCCGGTTTGAGCCCTGGTAGGTTACCTTTTTAGGTCGCGTAGTGCCTTGTAACAATATTGTGTATTCATACATTTTGTTTCTTACCGAACTAATATCTTGTGGACTTTTTGGCAGCCATCATGTCTGGTGTTGACACGCACCGCCTCCTCTCAAGCAACCAGAAGCACAAAGTGAAGAGATCGCGTCTTGACCGGACTCCCACCTCTGGGGGTACTGAGTTCGGGTCTACGGAGCCAGACTTCACTTCCCTGCCGCCTGAAGTTCCGCTACCTTCATCTGAAGGAGGTGCGGGCGGAGTTGCCCTCGAGGAGGGCGAGCTCCCGCAACAAGGGGTGATTCCTCCTAGTCCTTCTCAGTCGTTCCCCTACCTGCGGCTCCCAGTGGGGAAATGGGAGGGTATTAATGACTATATAGTGGCCAGGCGAAAGTGCCGAAGGACGATCTGCCACGAGGAGATCGCTAAGTGGGGGAAGATGGAGCCTGGGGACCTCGCCGGGCTCGCCTCTGCTCATTGTAAGGTGGTATGTGGTCCTTCCCCTCTCCTTGTTTTTGCTTCCTTTTGCTGCCTTCTGACCTTAGTTTCTTGTTGGCAGGTGAACACCGCCATCCACGCCATGGCCCTCTAGATGAACATCCACTCCAGCGATGCTCGCAACCAAAGGGTCCTCATTCAGAAGTTTCAAGGCAAGCTCAACCGGACCCGGGGCGAGCTCCATCACACTCGCAAGGGGAGTGAGTCCCAGGAGCAGCTCGTCTGGGACCAGGAGGCATAGATCACCAGGCTTTCCGAGGAGAGTGCACGCTATAGGGAGGAGTCGTCGAGGGTGGCCGCGGAGAGGGAGCTCCTTCGTCAACAGGTTTGGGACTTGGAGTCCACTCTTTTGGACCAAACTCGGAACTTCGACAACATGGTGGAGGCCGAGCAGTTGAGGGCGGTCTGGGATTTCAAGGACTCCCAGGAGTATCATGACCTCCAAGTGGAGTATGGCTCGAGCTCGTACCGCTCCGGATTCAAGCTCTGCCGTTGGTTGGTCCGAAATAAATTTTCTGGGCTCAATCTTGACGGCATCACCATGAAGGGCCTGTCTCCCGAGATGGCGGACCAAGTGGAGGAGGAAGAGTCTGACTCCCCGGAGGATGAGGATGAGGTGGACCCCTGAGGCTGGCGGCGTTGGTTTTCTGCTCTGGTTTCTAGTGGCTCCCGGGTGCCATAAACCTAATCTTGAAAAGATCTTGTTGGGCGGTTGTGCCCTTTTACCTTCTGTTAAACTTTCTTGAGCTGTTTAGCTCGATTTTTTTTATTAGTAATGAAATTTCTTTTTTGTTCAAAGTATGGCATGCTCCCTTTATTTTTTGTCAAAGCGATCTCATCACCCGAGCCATTAGCACTGCATACTCAAAGTAGGACTTTTCGGTAGTTGTTATCCCGAGCTGTCCCTTACCGTTTAAGGCATCTCTATGGTATACCACGAAGTGATTACCATGTAAGCCCGAACTATGCGCTTGTTGGTGATTCCTTAGTTCAACTAACATACCGAGACGAGCTATGCTTCGTAAGGTTTAAACCCGAGCTGCTTGCGCCTCTGATATTTCATACTCTGCCTTCGCCACTGAAGTGGCTAATTATTTCTTGATGCCGAGATCTTAGTTAGCTCGGTTTATTAGTCCTTAAGGTGAGAGGGTGATTTATAGTCTGCCCTTGAAGTTTGCCCATGCCATGGAGGCGGCTAGGTCTTATTGTGCTGAGGTCGTGTTAGCTCGGCATTTTGGCCCTTAGGCTTCTGGGAGTGACTCATGGTCTACTCAGCAGTTTGCCCATGCCGTAGAGGCGACTGGGTCTTGTTGCGCCAAGGTCGTGTTATCTCGGCATTCTGGGCCTTAGGCCCTGAGAGTGACTCATGGTCTACTCAGTAGTTATAGATAATATTGCCTTAAGTTGACAATATTCCATGCCCGAGGTACTTGTTTCCCTTCAAAGGTTTCGAACTCATATGTTCCTTCCCCGAGCACCCGTTTCACTTGGTAGGGTCCTTCTCAATTCAGTCCGAGTTTGCCAGCGCCGAGCTCAGGTACCATAACTTTACGAAGGACAAGGTCGCCGATGCGGAGGTTTTGCTTCTTGACCCTATCGTTATAGTACCGAGCTACTCTTTGCGGGTAGGTTGCGGTCATGATATATGCGAGGTCCCTTACTTCGTCGAGTAGGTCGAGGCTGGTACGGAGCTCGTCTTCATTTGCCTTGTCGTCATATGCTTCCAATCGTAGCGACGGAACCTCGATCTCGGCTGGGATGACTACCTCGGTGCCGTAGGTGAGGTTGAAGGGAGTCTCTCATGTGGCAGTTTTCTTTATGGTTCGGTAAGCCCATAGAACACTAGGTAGCTCGTCCGCCCATAGTCCTTTAGTTCGGTCTAATCGTGCCTTCAGTCCGCGGAGTATAGCTCTATTCGTGACTTCTGCTTGGCCGTTTGCTTGAGGGTGCGCAACCGAAGTGAAGTTCTGTCGGATCCCCATGTCTTGGCACCAGTTCTGGAATTTGATGTCCTTGAACTACTTTCTGTTATCAGAGATTAATACCCAAGGTAACCCGAAGCGGCACACTATGTTCTTCCAAAAGAAGTTCTGAACGTTTCAGGCTGTGATTGTTACAAGAGGTTCGACTTCTACCCACTTGGTGAAATAATCCACTGCTACCACTAGAAATTTCCTTTGGCCTATTGCTGGTGGAAATGGTCCAAGTATATCAATGCCCCATTACGCAAAAGGCCACGGACTAGTGAGATACTTGAGATAGGCAGCGGGCTGATGGTGGATGTTGGCATGTCTCTGGCACTTGTCCCACTTTCTAACGAATTTAATAGCATCTGCTTTCATTGTTGGCTAGTAGTATCCCTGCCGTAGTGCTTTTTGGGTGAGGGCCCTACCCCCCAAGTGTCCGCCGCACAAGCCCTAATGAGTGTCGCGGAGTACGAGCTCAGCTTCGGAGGGTCGCAAGCAGCGCAGGTAGAGGAGCATGCAGGATCTTCGATACAGCCGTTCGTCTATCATGACGTATTTGGCTGCCTGGCGCTGTACCCTTCTGGCGGCATTGCGATCTATAGGGAGTGTCCTATGTAGCAGGAAGCTCGCGAGCTGGTCAATCCAGCTCGGCTCTGCTTGAACGATAGGAGCGACAATGCTAGGCCGAGGCAGGTTCTCTATGTACACGGTTCTCATGGTGTTATCACTGATGCTGGCTAACTGGGACAGGGCATCGGCCTCAGCGTTCTCGGACCTCAGGACTTGCCTAATGAAATGTGACTGGAAGTTGGGTAGAGCCTCTCTTACTTTGGCCAGGTAGGCAATCATAGTCGATTCGTGAGCTTCGTATTCTCCTGTTACTTGATTGACCACGAGCTGGGAGTTACTGCAGATGATAATGTGCTTGGCTTTCATTTCTTTGGCTAGAGCTAGCCCGGCTATCAACGCTTCGTACTCTGCTTCATTGTTAGACGCGGCGAACTCAAAGCGTAGTGCGTACTCCAATTTCGTGCCGCTTAGGCCGTGCAGAACTATTCCGACTCTGCTGCCCTGCTGGTTCGAGGAGCCATCTACATGAAGGATCCAGGGCTCCTCATCCCAGTTCGCTCTTGGCCTAACTAGGAGAGATGCCGCACTGGCTGCTACCTCACAGTGCTTGGATGAAGGGATGGGATACCCTCACATGGACGTCCAAGTCTTGCGGAATGGACTGGGCGAATTTCAAAAACATTTCTCCCATCTTTGCAGGGAATCGAATTCCCTATTTTAGAAAACATATTTTCAAGGATCAATCTTGAACCAGGAACCAAATCAGATCTGAACCAAAAGGAGTAGGAGGGAGAATGTACCTGATATAGAGAAACAGTATCTCCCAATGGAGGTGTTCACGCCCAAGGAAGGATCCAAAATCTACTCCCACTGAAGATGGTGCAGTGCAGGATGGAGCAGAATCAGCAATGTTCTTCCAAAAGAACTTGACCATTCGCAAGAATCAACTGGATGGCTTGTGAGTACAGCTTCAACCAATCTTTTCCCAAAAGATTGGAATTAAGATCAGATCTTGATTTCTCCCAAGAACTGGAGATCAAACTGAAAGTAATGGCGGCGGTAGTAAGGAGGCGACAAGAGAGTGTTCGCAGGGTGCAGAATTCTCTCTTCCTTTGATTTTCAGCTCTGAAGAGAATTGAACATCAATCACTAACTGTTGCCGCCCCTTTCTTCTTTCATAATCTTAAAGGGATCAGCTCCTAATCCCATTAGGAGTTGCTAATCCAAATCATATTTGGGTTAGAAGTCCCTTTAAGTGATAAGGGATAACCCTTATCTTATCTACAGATCAGATCAGCCATCTCCTAATCTAATTAGGAGGATTCCAGATCTATATCTCATTTAGATCTTGGACTCTCTAAGTGGATAGGGTCTAGGCCCAATCCTATCAGCTGATCCATCTCAGAATTCACCCCCTTTAATTGACTGATCAAATCAACCCAGTTCGAAATGGGCTTAAGGCCCATTTAAGGTTATGTACTCACTTAGCCTTCCAAACTGCTGCCCAGTTGGGCTTCCTTGTATGGCGTGGGACCCAAACATTGATCTACACATCAGCCACATGGGTTCAGCCCAGCCTTTGTTACAAGGCCTGGCCGAATACACTGTTATGGACAGTGCACCCCTTGAAAACCCATCTCATGGGCACTATGGGCCCAATACTTACCCTAAGTGTTCCTTGGGCCAAGCCACCTTGTAACACCCAGGGACTGTGGGCAGATGCAAGATTAGCCCATCAGGTATTATCCTCAATGGTCTTACACTTAACCTCTCAGCCCATAAAGATCAAACACTGCCCAACAAGGGAGGACCTCTCCCTCGACTGCAAGGAACAGTGTTGCACTCTCTGCTTACATGGATCCTGGGAATTAAAACCTTTTTGCAAACCATTTCGAAATCATAACATATATATATATTTTGCAAAACAAAATCTCAACAATTGAAATCGGCTACCGGCAGTCTTGGTTTCCATCAGAGAGAGTGCATCCCCAATCATTACCTTTGTCTGACAAAGGGGCTGATCCTGTCACTATGATCACCCACTCAGATGAATTCTCGGACTGTCCCAACATACCCAGGTTTTGACCCCCGCTAAGGATCTCACTGATTGGTACATCAAAGATAGCCCAATCCGACATCTAGTGTAGTATCATAATCGAGTCTATGGGTTAGGTGTAACTTTCCAGTTTTTTCCATCAATCTCCAAGGTCCAGGCCAATACTGGAAATCTAGTCCGGTTCAAAGGTTCTATTAATCCTACACTGCATGTACTTCGGGTCTCACCCTGGTAGCTGAGACAAGCCACCCCAACAGTTGGCCGCACACCAATGTCAGCCTTGACAGGATAAATCTCCCCAGACTTACCCAATGGCTATGAACAATCTAAACTAACACAAGTCTCATTAAGTGTCCAGTTTAAGGGTATTACACAGAAACACACCACAGGAACATGAATCAAATGTGTACTTTATTCATTTATAATAAATTCATAATGTACATAATTCTGATTGAAGCTAAGGGCATACAACTGTCTAACATCAGAATTAACCGGCTTAGGAGCTCCGGGCTCGCCCGATCTGGGGGCCTCGTGCTCAACCGGCCTGGGGACTTCGGAGCTGAAAGTACACTCCGCAACAAAATCTGCTAAGGCTTAGGCCTTAATAGCAGTTTAAAGCTTATATTGGAGGTCGTACTCGCTGAGCTCAATGGTATGAGCTCGGACTTAAGTAAGACTTACCTCAGAGGTTTGTTGGTGAAGACGACAATGGTATGAGCCTGAAAGTACGGGCAGAGCATTCGGGCTGCAATGACTAGTGCATACACTAGTTTTTCTATCTCTGGATATCTCATTTCTGCTCCTTGCAACACTTTACTAACATAGTAGATTGGTCATTAGACCCAATCTACTTCTTTTATTAGTACCGAGCTGACCACTTCGTCACTTGCTGAGAGGTACAAGTCTAAAACATCGCCCTCCTCGGGCCAGGTTAAGACTGGTATACTAGCGAGGTACTTTTTGAGCTCGTCAAACGTGAGCTGACAATCTTGGGTCCATTCAAACCCTTTGCTTTTAATTGCTTTAGAGAAAGGTAGGCAGCGATTTGCCGACTTGGACATGAAGCGGGTCAGGGCGGCTATGCGACCATTCAGCCTCTAAGCCTCCTTTATTTTTCGGGTTTAGCTTCATATTGAATCTACGCAGGATTTCAAAAACTAAATTCAAGTCTTGTATTAAACCGCATGAGAGCTGGGTTTTGACGACCATGTCGTCTACATAACATTCTATCTTTTGGCCAATCAATGGCTCAAACAGTTTGTTCACAAGTCTTTGAATGGTCACCCCAACATTTTTTAGCCCAAAGGGCATGACCTTGTAGCAGTACAGGCCGAACTCGGTTATGAAGGCAGTATTTTCTTCGTCTGTCGGGTCCATCTTGATTTGATTGTAGCCCGAGTAGGCGTCTAGAAAACTCCACAACTCGTGCCCCGAGGTCGCGTCCACCAGACAGTCGATTCTGGGGAGTGGGAAGCAGTCCTTTGGGCAAGCTCGGTTTAGGTCGGTGTAGTCGATGCACATGCGCCATTTACCTTTAGCCTTTTTCACCAGGACGGGGTTGGCCACCCAACTCGGGTAATGGACTTCCCTGATAAAATCGGCTGCAAGGAGCTTTCCCACCTCCTCGTCCACTACCCTCCATCGCTCTGGGGCTAGGTTGCGTTTCTTCTGTCTAACGAGCCTATCTACAGGATCAATATTAAGTTTATGAGTTATGATGCTAGGGTCTATGCCAGGCATTTCTGCCGCAGACAATGCAAAAATATCTAAATTTTCAAGTAAAAAGCGTACCAGTTTAAATCGCAGGGGCTCCGTAATGGAAGCACCAATCTGAAGAGTCCGGGCTGGCTCTTCCACTCAGGTCAGGATGGAGATGGTCTCTTCTGTGGGCATAGCTCATGAAGGGATGAGAGATCCATCCCATGGATGCCCAAAGATTGCGGAATAAGGGGCGAATTTCAAAAATTTTTCTCTCCCTTCAACTGGGAATCACATTCCCTATTTAGAAAATCATATTTTCAAGGATCATTCTTGAACCTTAAACTGTACCAGATCTGAACCAAAAGGAGTAGGGGAGGATTATACCTGATACGGAGAAATAATATCCCCCAGCGAAGGTGTTCACGCCCAAGGAAGGCTCCAAAGACTGCTCCCACTGAATATGGCGTAGTGCAGGATGGAGCAGAATCAGCAGTGTTCTTCTCCAAGAACTCTGTCCTTCACAAGAAACAGTAGGATGGTACGTGAGCACAGCTTCCTTTCAATCCTTTCTCAAAGAACTGATGTCAAGATTGAATCTTGACTTCTCCCACAATTGGAGATCGAACTGGCAAACAGGGTGGCAAGAACAGGGAGGTGGCAAGAGAGTATTCGCAGGGTGCAGAATTCTCTCTTCTTGTGATTTCAGCACTGAAGAAAATCTTATGTGTGTCTTCTAAAAGCTGCCGCCCCCTTCTTCTTTTGTTAACCAAAAAGATCAGCTCCTAATCTCATTACGAGCTGCTTATCCAAATCATATTTGGATCAGCCTTCTCTTCAGGTGATAAGGATAAACCCTTATCTTATCTCTAGATCAGATTAGCTTTCTCCTAATCTCATTAGGAGGTTTCTAGATCTGAATCACATTCAGATCTGGACTCTCTGAGTGGATCGGGTCAAGACCCTATCCTATCTACTAATCCATCTCAGAATTTGCCCCATTATTAACTAAATAAATAGCCTAGTTCAAAATGGGCTTTAGACCCATTAAGCTTATGTACTCACGTAACCTTCCTAACTGCTGCCCAGTTGGGCTTCCTTGTATGGCGTGGGACCCAAGCATTGATCTACACATCAGCCACATGGGTTCAGCCCAGCCTTTGTTACAAGGCCTGGCCGAATACACTGTTAAGGACAGTGCACCCCCTAAAACCCATCAAATGGGCTCTATGGGCCCAACACTTACCCTAAGTGGTCCCTGGGCTACGCCACCTTGTAACACCCATGGACTGTGGGCAGATGCAAGATTAGCCCATCAGGTATTATCCTCAATGGTCTTACACTTAACCTCTCAGCCCATAATGATTATACACTACCCGACAAGAGAGGACCTCTCCCTCGGTTGCAAGGAACAGTGTTGCACTCTCTACTTATATGGATCCCGAGAATTAAAACCTTCTTGCAAACATTTTAGAAACCATAATATATATACTTTTATATCTCATATAAAATATACTTTGCAAAACAAATCTCAACGGTTGAAATTGGCTGCCGGCAGTCTTGGTTTCCATCAGTGAGAGTGCATCCCTGATCATTACCTTTGTCCGACAAAGGGGCTGATCTTGTCACTATGATCACCCACTCAGATGAATTCTTGGACTGTCCCAACATACCCAGGTTTTGACCCCCGCTAAGGATCTCACTGATTGGTACATCAAAGACAGCCCAATCCGACACCTAGTGCAGTATCATAATCGAGTCTAGGGGTCGGGTGTAACTTTCCAGTTTTGCCCATCAATCTCCAAGGTCCAGGGCAATACTGGAAATATGGTCCAGTTCATAGATTCAATTAATCCTACACTATATGTGCCTAGGGTCTCACCCTGGCAGATGAGACAGGCCACCCCAACCGACTTGGTGGCACCACAGTGTCAGCCTTGTCAGGATAGGTCTCCGCAGACCGATCCACTGGCTGTGAACATTCTAAACTAACATGAGTCTCATTAAGCGTCTAGTTTATGGGTATTACATAGAAACATACCAAGGGAACATGAATCAAATATGCACTTTTATTCATTTACAATAAACTCATAAAGTACATCATTCTAATTGAAGCTAAGGGCATACAAAACTGTCTAACAGCTCGCTCCTAGCTTTGCTCTGTTGGTCGCTCCAACTCGAGGTCATCGGCCACTTTTGTTTTTCCCTTAAGGGCGGCGACGTAGCATTTGGGAGACTCAAGCTGGTCACCTCGCGTTACCCCGATGCCGAAGCCCGTGGGGAACTTCATAACCAAGTAGTAGGTGGACACCACAACCCGTAAGGCATGGGTAATCGGCCGACCTACTATGGCGTTATATGGGGAGGGGGTTGCGGCCACTAGGAAATCGTGGTTGAGCCTCACTATGCTAGGCCAGGTGCCGACTTCCACAGGTACTGTTATCCTTCCCAGGGGCCGAACTTCCTCTCCGCTGAAGCCTACCAGGGGAGTGTTCGCGGGCTTTAGGTCGAACTCTTGAAGCTGGAGTTGGTCGAAGGCCGCTTTGAAGAGGATGTCTGCTGAGCTGCCCAAATCAACAAGGACACGCCTAACTTCGAAATCGTTGATCTTCATCTTTATGATGAGCGTGCCATCATGGGGGTAGTGGACCCCGTGCGCGTCGGTGGGTTCCGCTCTTCCCTACCGATCTCGCGAGTTGATGCGCGAGCTACTACTGAGGTGCAGCCCGCCACAATCAAGCCTCTGACTATGACATGGATGGTCCCCCAAACTGGTCTCTCTTCGGGGGCTGCTTCTAAGGTTTTTCCGCCTGCCTGCTGGACTCGGGAGCGTCTCTACTTTGCTCCCCTTGTCAACCTGCTTTATTATTATTATTATTATTATTATGTACAAAATTTCTCAAATATCCGCGATGGATGAGTTCTTCTATCTCATCGCAGAGATTTTTACAATTTTTGGTACTATGACCATGATCTTTATGAAAGCTACAATACAAATTTTTATTCCTGGTGCTAGGGTTGGCCTTCAGTCAAGGTGGCCACTTCACGTACGGGGAGTCTTTGATCGCCATGAGGACCTCAACCCACTTTGCATTGAGGGGTGTATAGTCCCTTTCTACTGCAGGAGCTCGGAAGGGCTGGACTGGCCTTGCCCCCCGAGATGTGTCCTTCTTCTTCCTATTGTTGCCTTGAGATGGGGGTTCTGGCTCCCCCTTTCTTTTTTCTAGGGCTTGCTCGCCCTTCTAGTTGATTTCCTCCTCTGTCCCTATAAACCAATCCGCGAGCTTGAGGAACTCGGTTACGGTCTTAGGTTGGTTGACAACTACGTGCTACTTGAATTCTTTGTGGGTGATGCCTCGCTTGGCTACTGTGAGGTGAACTGCGAGATCCAGGTCGGGTATCTTCTAACAAGCGTCATTGAACCGCTTGATGTAGCTCCGGATGGACTCCCCTTCCTTTTGCAATATGCTGAGGAGGCTCTCCTGAGTTCGCGGGGACCTTTTGCTAGTGACGAAGTGAGTGGTGAAAACTTGCACGAACTGCGCCCAACTACTTATTGAGCCGGGCGTGAGGTTTTCTGTACCAGGTGCGGGCTACTCCTTTGAAAGTGGTGGAGAAGGCCACACACATGCAGGACTCGCTAGCTCTTGCCGGGTGCATCTGGGACTGAAAAGCGTCCACGTGGTCATTTGGATCGAATGACCCATCGTACTTATCCAGAGGAGGGAGCTTGAAATCCCTTGGCATGGGGACAACAAGAAGTTCTGAAGATTACAGGGAAGAGACTGAGAGGAGAGGGGTAGCTTCCACTTCACCTGAGCACACCTCCTCTTTTCCTCTGAGCTCGTGTGAGACTCGAGTAGTAGTTCGGTGAGCTCGTTGATGTCTTCACTGCTACTTTGCTGGCTCGGCGTTGGTGCTTGACACTTCAGTATTAACGAGCTCGATATGCTCAGACTGCCGGTGGTGACTCTGGACTGAAGGGCCCTGCCTATAGTCTGCGGCCAGGACCTCGAATGGATTCTCCACGAGCGGGAGCTCGAAATGCGAAGGCCAGGGTGAGACGAACTTGGTTGGCTGGGTGGCCCCCGACCTGCCTACAGGCTATGAGGCAGGGGTAGCTGGCCTCTCCTTGCTAGGGGAGGAGGCTTGGCTCTTGGCAGGATCCTCAGCTTGGGAAGCCTCTCCCCAGCGAGGAGGTCGCTCACTCCGGCGGGAAGGCTTGGTCTGCTTTGTGGCCGGATGCCGCGGGGGAAGTGACGGCTGGGCCTAAGGCAGAGAGGGGAACTGCTGCTGGTATTGGTACTGGGAGACCTGGTGCAACACTTGTTGTTGGTAGAGTTGGAATTGTTGAAATTATTGCATTTGAGCCTGCATGGCCCGCATGCACTGCATTAAGTCCTCCAACTGGTTTGGGCTGGCCGCTGGGGGCACAACCGAGGGTTCAACAAAGGTTGCTCCAACTATGGAAGGGAGTGGAGCGACCGCAAGTGCCACTGTAAGAGGCACGTTCAAACTGGGGACTCCGTCCATAGAGAGGGGGATGGTGAGCTGTCCAATACAGACAGTAGGAAGCTGGGGCTGCTCCCTAGAAGCATTCTGGCTGGTGCCACGTCCGGCAATGCTAGAAGAAGCCATGAATGCTGAGTTTTTTGGAAGAGAAACTGTGAAAGCTTAGAGGAAGGCTTTTAGAAGCGTATTCCCACAGACGATGCCAAATGATGCAGAACAATTTGGACACTCCTAGCTGGCTGCTGATTGGCTCCTTGTTGGCAACGAACAACACCTGAGAAGAGGAAGATGAAGGATCCCCGGGGGATTTGCCCGGCAGGAATACTTCGAAGCTTAAGTTAGAACGCTAGGGAGGAAGAAAAGAGTGTAAAAGGCTAAGAGTGTAGGTCGCACTAGATCACTATGTCTCGAGATTAGCTCGTGAGCAAGTAAGAGTCCAAGTTCAGATCTAATTCGAGAGAGAGTTCTCCTCTTCGATAAAAGGGCTTTTATAAGGGCGTTCTTGTCAAATCGGGCGTAACCGCGACTAGGCTCCTACCGCAGTCGTTACCTGCCAGGGCTGCGCAGGTGATCGTTACAATGTACTACTCGCTTGGATGAGTGACACGTTTTAAAGGGACTAGCACGCTACCATCTCTTGAAAGACGTGGGTGCAGACTGTCAAATGGGCAGGGACTGCGCCATCAGTCGAGAGACGTAGTGCAGTTTGACGAATATGATCTTGTCAGATAGAAGCTTCCTGATAGTGTTGCGTTGCTTAGTCGCAAGTTACTTTGTAGCGAGCTACCCTGTTGTGCAGTGAAATACTTTGTAGCAAGTTCTTAGGAGTATTTCGAGGTGACCCTCATCAAGGTTGGTCTTTGGGGCGGTTCTCGCTGGAGCGAGCTGATTTTCCTAGCTCGCGAGTTGAAATAGTCTTGGAGTATTCCCTTCTTCTCGGTAGCTCGGGGGACCTGGAGCTTGCATTGTAGCTAGCTCCCCCTATAGCAAGCTATGACGTAGCGAGCTGCTCTACAGGCTCGTTACTTAGCTGTGGTCAGGCCATGACGCTGAGTTGTTGCTTGTGCTGAGTCAGATCCATGTGTCATCGTCTCAATAGGTCGGGTCAAATCAGCCTCCATCAAGATGGACTACAATGAACAACAAGGTTGGTGGCTCAATCACCCAAAGAAGAGGGAACTCACTCACCTAAAAGAAGACTCTCTCAACTCTTAAAAAGAAAGCTCTAGGATTTTCAAAACAAATGAAAGGACTCGATTGCCTCTAGTTTTAGATTACAAGGTTTTATATAAAAGTAAAACTAGTTGTTGGAGCATTTAATAAAACTAGCCGTTAAAAACCAAGTAACGAATTACCTATTAGAAGTGGTCCATTAACAAACTAGTTGTTAGAAACCCTTTAAGCTCTAACCAAAAAGACTGTTGGAAGACCATTAATTTGTGAGTTTAAAGGACCATTTGTCTAAATCTTGGATCTAAAAAGTGTTTTGATTCTTTTAGAAATATATATTTTAATTGCATCACCTATGAAAAATCCATTATATTCATCCATTTAACTTGGTTACATCAGAGTCCAAGATAGGACCAACAAAAACATGAGGTATGGAACAAATCCGTAATGAATTACAAGCAAGAGGAAACACGACCACATTGTCATAAGAGACTCATGTAGCTTGCGATGGGCATATAAATGCTCCATGAAGGTTGAGTAGTGCCCTCCAATAAGAGTTTAATCAAGATTTCCACATCATCTTCAAAAACGGCATAGTGATTCCAAGGGAAGCAGCAAATTGAATGGCTTCCTACAAGGCTAGAGCTTGATGGCATTGGTAGGGGTTTTTTCTGATGTTGAAAGGTGGGTTTCTTTTTGATGCAGCACAATCCGGGCACTCTTACTTGGTTGACGCTTGGCTCCTAGCTGGTGATGGACGGTACCTGAGAAGTGGAAGGTGAAGGATTCCTAGGGAGCTCGCCCGGTGGGAATACTCCGATGCTTAAGTTAGAATACTTGGGAGAGCTGTAAAGGATGCAAAGAGAGCTAAGAGTGCAGATAGCGCTAGATCAGTAAAATTCCAAATACCTTCGCCCCTTCGACCCTAGGGCCTTTAAATGCAGATGTTCATGTCAAATCGGGCGTAACCGCCACTGGCCCTCTGTCGCAGCCGTTATTTGCCAGAGTTGCGCAGGTAACTGTTGCAGAGTACTGCCCAATCGGATGAGAGACATGACCCGGAAAGGACAGACATGCCACCACCTGTCGAGAGACGTGGGTGTAGTCTGCTTGGCTGGCAGGGACTGCGCCGTCAGTCCAAAGACGTGATGCAGTCTGACGGGTACAGTCTCGTCAGATAAGAAGCTTCCTGAGAACGCTGTGTCGCTTAACAGCGAGCTGCTTTGTAGCGAGCTATCCCATAGCGAGCTGCCTTGCAGCGAGTTCCTGGATGTGTCCTGAGGTGATTCCGCCTGAGGATGCCTTTGGGGCAGTCTTCTTGCCTATGTATTGGAGTGAGCTGATTCTCTCAGCTTGCGAGTTGGGATAGACTTGACTTGGAGTATTCATTTTCCACATACCGGGGTCCCTGCGCTCGTGCTGTAGCGAGCTCATTTCGTGGCGAGCTGTAATGTAGCGAGCTGTCCTGCGAGGACCTTAACGAGCTCACTACTCAGTCGTAGCCAGACTATCATGCTGAGCTGTTGCTTACATTGAATCACGTCCACGTGTCGCCTTCTTAGAAGGTCGGGTCAAATCACCCTCCATCAATACATACAAGTGAAATTGACCTGAAATTCAAACTTGATTGACCGTTCGCATTAAATACATACACGGATGTCACGCGATTTTTGGATTTTTCGAATGCCAAAAAGCGCGCCAAAACGACCCTCACCTCCAGATGTCGTGCAGCCAGCATTACCTTAATCATGGAAGACGTGCAACCAGTCACATTTCGGTTTTAGAAGACGTGCGATCAGCTTGACTGCGAACTGTTAGATTCGCCTTAATCTGAGCCGTCGGTTTGTGGGCACAAATGCTATAAATAGGAGGGCCCCATGCCTCGATTCCTTCATGCCAACTTGCCTTGCCTTGGATTTTGAGGTCGTGCCTTCACCTAGCTGCTCGAGCTCTTCTCTTGTCCACACCGTCTTTTCGGTTCAACTTTTTCCTAGTGAGTCTTATCGCTTTGTCAGCAATGTCAAGGTACCCGTACAATGTCTTTCCCCAGGGCGGTAACCAAGATGACGCCCCTTCGAGCTCAGGGAGAGATTGAGGGTAGGCTCCGGAGGCTCGGGAGGCCTCCGGCGAAATGGCTTCCACCTCCCGGGGTAAGGAGCCGGACAGCTTTGGTCCTTCCTCCATGTCGATAAAGAGACTCAGGACCTTGTTCCTTCAATTCAACCTTCCCAGAAACCTCATCTATAGTCTCCCATCCGGTGACTATCCTTGGGGACATGGTCACGATGAGATCGTGATCTTCCAGGAACAGCTCATCGCTGGCCTCCATCTTCCTCTGCATCCTTTGATAGTGGAGGCATTAAACCATTTTAACATTACCATAAATCAGCTTCACCCCAACTCAATCCGAAATGTAGTTGGGACAATTTCTTTATTTTATGAATACTGTCTTTCTCTTGACCTCGACATCTTCTCCCCCATCCTTTCTATCAAGAATGCTTCCCCCGGAGCTCCTCCAGAAAGGCGTTCCTATTACTTTTCTCCTCGTCCCGGCTTCAAGCTCCTACATGAGCTGCCGAACAGGATCCCAGCCTGGAAGTGGGATTACTTTGTAGTTCGCAACCCCGAAGGGTGGCCCTTCCCAACCCACTGGAGGGCCGCCATCCAGGATTCGGGTGTTGACTTGGATCCAAAAGTTTGGGAAACATTGCAATCCTGGGCAGCGGTTGGCTTCCATTGGTCGGACTAATTGACCAAGGACAAGCTTGCACAGGCCAGCCTGAGTCCCGGTAGGTTGCCTTTTAGGTTGCGCAATGCCTTGTGATTTTGGATTTTTTTTTTTACTGGACTAATGCCTTGTGATTTTTGGTAGCCAACATGTCTAGTGTAGATGCGTGCCACCTTCTGTCCAGCAACCAAAAGCGTAGGGCGAAGAGGTCACGCCCTGACCGAGCTTCCACTTCCGGGAGTGCTGAGTTCAAGGCTGCTGATCCAGCCTTCGTTCCACCACCGCCTGAGGTTCCACTGGTCCCGTTCGAGGGAGTAGCCATAGAAGGTGGCGCAGAAGAACATGAGGTCCCGGCACAAGGGCAGTTCCCTCCGTCTGAGCAGTCCCACCCCTTCGCCTTTCCGCGGTTCACTATCGAAGAGTGGGAAAGCGTCACCGACTTCACCATGGCTTCGCGAAGGAGCCGGAAGGCGGTCACCCATGAGGAGGTCGTCAGTTGGGGAGGGATGGACCCCAAGCAGCTCGCCAACTAGCCTTCACTCACTGCATGGTGGTAAGTGGCTGCTTTTTCCTTCTTTTCCCTTCTTCTCATTCTCTTTTCTTTTTCTGACCTCGGCCTTTTGCTAGCAGGTGAACTCCGCCATTCACGCCATGGCCCTCTAGACCAACATTCACTCTGGCGACACTCTCGCTCAGAGGCCAACTGTGCAGAAGCTCCAGGGCGAGCTCGACCGGGCCCGAGGTGAAGTCCTTCAAGCTCGCAAGGGGAGCAAGGCCTAGGAGCTGCTCGTTCGGGACCAGGAAGCACAGATCGCCCGACTGTCTGAGGAGAGCGCTCACTACCGGGAGGAGTCATCGAGGGTGATAGCAGAGAGGGAGCTCCTTCGCCAGCAGGTCTAGGACTTGGAGTTCACGCTTTAGGATCGGACTCGAAACTTCGACGCCACGGTGGAGGCTGAGCGAGCTAAGGCGGTGAGGGACTTCAAGGACTCCCAGGAGTACCACGACCTCCTGGTGGAGTACGGCTCGAGCTCCTACTATTTTGGATTTAAACTCTGCCGCTGGCTGGTCTTGAAGAAGTTCTTCGGGCTCAACCTTGAGGGCACAACAATAAAGGGTCTGGATCCAGAGACGATGGACTTGGTGGAGGAGGAGGAGCCTGACTCTTCGGAGGATGACGAGGATGTGGAGGCGGCGGATCCTTGAGGCTGGTTGCTCTTGTTTTTCTTTCTTCTCGGATGTATTCTGAAGTGGTTGTTCCCGGGTGTTTGGACCCGGTTTTAAATATTTCTTCTTTTGATGACTTCTCTCGGGCTGTTAGGCCCTGTTTTTTATTTGTTTTTTGATGAACTTCTCTCGAGCTGTTAAGCCCGGTTTTTTGTTTATAAGAACTAGTAGTTTTTGTTTTCCCTGCTAAGTGTTGTGTGCTCTTTACTTTTTGCCAAAGCCACTTTATCACTCAAGCTGTTAGAGCTACATACACGAAGTAGGATCTTTCGGTAGTTGTTACCCCGAGCTGTTCCTCCCTACTTGGGGTAGTCTTATGGTATACCCCGAGGTGGTTATCATAGTAAGCCTGAGTTGTATGCACCTGGGTTAAGTTAACGTGGGTTGTTTCTTTTTGGGGTCAACTAGTATACCGAGGTGGGCTACGCTTCATATGGGTCCCGCCCGAGCTGCCTATCCCTTCAGTATTAATACTTAACCTTTGTCAATGAAACAATTAGGTCTTACACAGTGTCGAGGTCTTGGTTAGCTCGGCTTTTTAGCCCTTAGGCCAAGGGAGTGACTTATTGTCCACTCTTAGAGTTCACCCATGCCATAGAGGCGACTAGGCCTTATCGCGCCGAGGTCTTCGTTAGCTCAGCATTTTGGCCCTTAGGCTCTAGGAGTGACTCATGGTCTACTCAATAGTTTGTCCATGCCATAGAGGCAACTGGGTCGTATCACGCCGAGGTCTTCGTTAGCTCGACATTTTGGCCTTTAGGCTCTGGGAGTGACTCGTGGTCTACTCAGTAGTTCGCCCATGCCATAGAGGCGACTAGGTCGTATCGCGCTGAGATCTTCGTTAGCTCAGCATTTTGGCCCTTAGGCTCTGGGAGTGACTCGTGGTCTACTCAGTAGTTTATAGGTAATATTTCCTTAAGTTGACAATATTCCATGCCCGAGGTACTTGTTTCCCATCTAGGGTTTCGAGCTCGTATGTTCCTTCCCCGAGCACCCGCTTTACTCGGTAGGGTCCTTCCCAATTTGGCCCGAGCTTAACAACACCGGGCTCAGGCACCATAACTTTACGAAGGACCAGGTCGCCGACGCGGAGGTTCCACTTCTTGATCCTGACATTATAATACTGAGCTACTCTTTGTTGGTAGGCCGCGGTCCTAATATATGCGAGGTCCCATACTTCGTCAAGTAGGTCGAGGTTGGTGCATAGCTCGTCTTCATTTGCCTTGTCATCATACGCTTCTAGTCGTAGCGAGGGAACCTCGATCTCGGCTGGGATGAATGCTTCAGTGCCATAGGTGAGGTTGAAGAGAGTCTCGCCTGTAGCAGTCTTCACTGTGGTCCGATAAGCCCATAGAACACTAGGTATCTCGTCTGTCCATAGTCCTTTAGCTCGGTCCATGCGTGCCTTCAGTCCGCGGAGGATAGCTCTGTTCGTGACTTCTGCTTGGCCGTTTGCTTGAGGGTGTGCAACTGAGGTAAAGTTCTGTCGAATTCCCATGTCTTGGCACCAGTTCTGGAATTTAATGTCCTCGAACTGCTTACCATTGTCAGAGATCAGTAACCGAGGTAACCCGAATGACACACTATACTTTTCCAAAAGAAGTTTTGTATGTTCCGAACTGTGATTGTTATGAGAGGTTCAACTTCTACCCACATAGTGAAATAATCAACTGCTACCACTAAGAACCTTCTCTGGCTTATCGCTGGTGGAAACGGTCCAAGTATATCGATCCCCCACTGTGCGAAAGGCCACGGGCTGGTGAGATACTTAAGGTCAACGGCAGGTTGATGGTGGATATTGGCATGCTTCTGGCACTTGTCACACTTTCTGACAAGCTCGATCGCATCTGCTTTCATTGTTGGCCAGTAGTACCACTGTCGTAGCACTTTTTGGGTGAGGGCCCTACCCCCCAAGTGTCCACCACACAGGCCCTCATGAGTGTCGCGGAGCACAAGCTCGGCTTTGGAAGGTCGCAAGCAGTGCAGGTAGGGGAGCGTGTAGGATCTTCGGTATAGCCGTTCGTCTATTATGACGTATTTGGCCACCTGGCGCTCTACCCTTCTGGCGGCATTGCGGTTTGCAGGGAGGGTCCTGTGTAGCAGGAAGCTGACGAGCGGATCAATCTAGCTCGGCTCTATTTGAATGACAAGAGCGACCTCCTTTGCCCCCCCGAGAATGCTAGGCCGAGGCAGGTTCTCTATGTACACGATTCTCATTGTATTATCATTGTTGCTGGCTAACCGGGATAGGGCATCGGCCTCAGCGTTCTCCGATCTGGGGATTTGCTTGATGAAGTGTGACTAGAAGTTGAGCAAGGCCACTCTTACTTTGGCTAAGTAGGCGATCATGGTTGGTTCGCGAGCTTCGTATTCGTGTGTGACTTGATTGACCACGAGCTAGGAATCACTACAGATGACGATATGCTTGGCTTTCACTTCCTTGGCTAGAGCCAGCCCGGCTACTAATGCCTCGTACTCCGTTTCATTATTGGATGCCGTGAACTCGAAGCATAGTGCATACTCTAGTTTTGTGCCGCTTGGGCCGTACAAAACGATTCCGGCTCTGCTGCCCTTCTGGTTTGATGAGCCATCTACGTGAAGGATCCAGGGCTCCTCATCCCAGTTCGCACTTGGCCAAAGTAGGAGAGATGCCGCACTGGTTTCTACCTCACGATGCTCGAGCTCAACCGGCCTGGGAACTTCAGGCTCGCCCGAGCTGGGAGCCTCGTGCTTGACCGGCCTGGGGACTTCGGAGCTGAAAGTGCATTCTGCGATGAAGTCTGCCAAGGGTTGGGCCTTGATAGCAGTTCGTGGCTTGTATTGGAGGTCGTACTCGTTGATCTCAACAACCCACTTCGTCAGTCTACCGGAGACCTCGGGCTTGAGTAGAACTTGCCTCAGAGGTTTGTTGGAGAGGATGATGACAGTGTGAGCTAGGAAGTACGGATGAAGCTTCTGTGCTGCAATAACTAGTGCATAGGCTAACTTTTCTATCTCTTGATATCTTGTCTGCGCTCCCTGCAATATCTTACTAACATAGTAGATAGGTCGTTGGAGCCGATCTACCTCTTTTATCAGTACTGAGCTAACCACCTCATCACTTGCTGAGAGGTACAGCTCTAAAACATTTCCCTCCTCGGGCCGGGTTAAGACCGGTATACTAGCGAGGTACCTTTTGAGCTCGTCGAACACGATCTGGCACTCTTTGGTCCATTTAAAACCTTTGCTTTTAATTGCCTTAAAGAAAGGTAGGCAGCGGTCTGCCGACTTGGACATGAAGCGGCTCAGAGTAGCTATTCGGCCATTCAGCTTCTGAACCTCCTTCAGTTTCCGGGGTGGTCTCATGTCTAAGATGACCTTTATTTTATCCGAATTGGCCTCAATGCCACGTCGGTTAACGATGTACCCCAGGAATTTACCCGAGCTAACACCGAAGACACACTTATTGGGGTTCAATTTCATGTTAAATTTATGCAAAATTCTAAAAACTGAATGCAAGTCTTGTATTAAATCATGCGAAAATTGGATTTTGATGACCATGTCGTCTACATAGCATAATCAATGGCTCAAACAATTTATTCACAAGTCTCTGAAAGGTTGCCCCAGCATTTTTCAACCCAAAGGGCATGACCTTGTAACAGTACAAGCCGAGCTCGGTTATGAAGGCAGTCTTTTCTTCATCAGCTGGGTCCATCTTGATCTGGTTGTAGCCTGAATAGGTGTCTAGGAAGCTCAGCAACTCATGTCCTGAGGTTGCATCCACCAGACGGTCGATCTTGGGGAGTGAGAAGCAGTCCTTTGGGCAAGCTCGGTTCAGGTCGGTGTAGTCGACGCACATGCGCCATTTACCGTTAGCCTTTTTTACCAGAACGAGATTGGCCACCCAGCTCGGGTAATGGACATCCCTAATAAAGTCGGCTGCAAGGAGCTTCCCGACCTCCTCGTCGATTGCCCTCCATCGCTCTGGGGCTAAGTTGCGTTTCTTTTGTCTAACGGGCCTAACTACAGGATCAGTATTAAGCTTATGAGTTATGATGCTAGGGTCTATGCTGGGCATCTCTGCCGCAGACCATGCAAAAACATCTAAATTTTCAAGTATGAAGCATACCAGTTGAGATCGCAGGGGCTCCTCAATAGAAGCGCCGATCTGAAGTGTCCGAGCTGGGTCCTCCGTCGATGCTGGGATGAAGACAGTCTCTTCTGTGGGTGCAGCTCGCTCCTCGCACTGCTCCGTAGGTCACTCCAGCTCGAGGTCGTCGGCCACCTTGGCTTTCCCTTTGAGGGCGGCGACGTAGCTCTTGCGAGACTCAAGCTGGTCACCTCGTGCTATCCCGATTCCGAAGTCAGTGGAGAACTTCATTGCCAAATAGTAAGTGGAGACCACTACATGTATGGCATGGGTGATCGGCCGACCTACTATGGCATTGTACGGGGAGGGGGTTGCGACCACTAAGAAGTCGTGGTTGAGCCTCACAATGCTAGGCCAGGTGCCGACTTCCACAGGTACTGTAATCCTTCCCAGGGGCCTAACTTCCTCTCTGCTGAAGCCTACCAGGGGAGTATTCACAGGCTTCAGGTCACTTTCTTGGAGCTGGAGCTGGTCGAATGCTGTTTTGAAGAGGATATCTGCCGAGCCGCTGGAGTCGACGAGGACACGCCTGACTTCAAAGTCATTAATCTTTATCTTTATGACGAGCGTGTCATCATGGGTGTAGTGGACCCCACGCACGTCGTCCTCTATGAAGAAGATCAGATCTTTCGTCCTTGGCCACTTTGGGGGTTTCTGTTCTTCCCTGGTGGCCTCGCGAGTTGATGTTCGAGCTGCAGCTATGGTATAGCCCGTGACAATCGAACCTCCGACGATCACCTGGATAGTCCCCCGAACTGGTATCTCTTCCGGGGGCTGCCTCTGCGGTTGTTCTGCCTGCCTGCTAGATTCGGGAGCGTCTCTACTCTGCTCCCCCTACTGACCTGCTTTATTATTATTATTATTTT
Organism: Nelumbo nucifera; assembly: GCF_055504915.1. Classification (NCBI taxonomy): domain Eukaryota; kingdom Viridiplantae; phylum Streptophyta; class Magnoliopsida; order Proteales; family Nelumbonaceae; genus Nelumbo; species Nelumbo nucifera. Next base: position 18,753,710 of record NC_142649.1, read on the forward strand.
GTACAAAATTTCTCAAGTATTCGTGATGGATGAGCTCATCTATCTCGTCGTGGAGGTTTTTACAATTTTTGGTGCTATGACCATGGTCTTTATGGAAATTACAATACAAATTTTTATTTCTTACACTAGGATCTGCCTTTAGCCGAGGTGGCCACTTCACATACGAGGCGTCCTTGATTGCCATAAGGATCTTGACCCACTTCGCGTTCAGGGACGTGTAGTCCGTTCTTTCGGCTGCTGGAGCTCGAAAAGACTAACTCGGCCTTGCCCCCCGAGCTGGGTCTTTTTTCTTCTTACCGTCCCCTTGAATCAAGGACTCGCCTTCCCTTTTTCTCTTCTCAGACGCACTTGCATTCTTCTGGTTGATCTCCTCCTCCGTCCCTATAAATTGATCTACGAGCTTGAGAAACTCGGTCACAGTCTTGGGCTGATTAACAACCACATGCCACTTGAATTCTTTGTGGGTAATGCCTCATTTGGTCGCGGTGAGCCGAACTGTGGGGTCTAGGTCAGGTATTTGCAAACAAGCGTCATTGAACCGCTTGATATAACTCCGAATGGACTCCCCTTCCTTCTGGACTATGCCAATAAGGCTTTCTTGAGTTCTTGGGCACCTCTTGTTGGTGACAAAATGGGAGGTGAAGACTTGCACGAACTGCGCCCAGCTTCTTATCAATTCGGGCGCAAGGTTTCGGTACCATGTGCGGGCCACCCCTTTGAAGGTGGTGGAGAAAGCCACGCATATACAGGATTCACTAGCCCTTGCCAGGTGCATCTGGGACTGGAAGGCATCCACATGGTCATTCAGATCGAAGGATCCGTCGTACTTATCCAGGGGAGGAAGCTTAAAGTCCTTTGGCATAGGGACCGCAAGAAGTTCTGATGATAGAGGGGAAGGGACTGAAAGGAGAGGAGTAGCTTTTACTTCATCTGAGCTTACCTCCTCCTTACCCTTGAGCTCGGGCAGGACGCGAGTAGCAGTTCGGCGAGCTCGTTGGCGCCTCCTCTGCTGCTTTGTCGGCTCGGCGTTGGTGCTGCTTGTTTCAGTATTACCGAGCTCGATAGGCTCGGACTGCTGATGATAGCTGTGAACCGAAGGGCCCTACCTATAATCTGCGACTAGGATCTCAAACTGGTTTTCTGCGAGCGGGAGCTCGAACTGAGAGTGCTAAGGCGATGCGGGCCTGACTGGATTGGAGGCCCCCGACCTACCTGTAGGCTGTGAGGCGGGGGTGACTGGTCTCTCCTTCCTGCCGTGGGATGAGGCTTGGCTTTTGGAAGGATTTTGGGTTTGAAAGGCCTCTCCCTAGTGAGGACATTCGCTCCGGCGGGAGGGCTTGGCTTGCTTCGTGGCCAGATGCCGAGGGGGAAGCGGCTGCTGGGCCTGAGGCAGTGAAGGGAACTACTGTTGGTACTGGTACTAAGAAACTTGATGCAGCACTTGCTGCTGGTAGAGTTGAAACGATTGGAACTGTTGCATTTGAGCTTGCATGGCTCGCATGCACTACACCAGGTCTTCGAGCTGGTTTTGGCTGCTGACTAGGGGAACAATGGAAGGTTCACTGAAGGTTGCTCCAACCGCATGAGGGAGCGGAGCGTTCATAGGTGCCACTGTTAGAGGCACATTCAGGCTGAGAACTCCATCCACAGAGAGGGGGATGGTGAAATGTACAATGCAGACAGTAGAGAGCTAGGGTTGCTCCCCTGAAGCATTCTGGTCGGCACCACATCCGACATTACTAGAGGAAGCCATGATTGTTGAGTTCTTAGAGAGAGTTGTAGAGATTAGAGGAAGGCTTTTTGAAGCGTTCCCATAGATGGCGCCAAATGACGTAGAACAATCCGTGCACTCCTACCTGGCGGACGCTTGGCTCCTAGTTGGCGACGGATGGTACCTGAGAAGAGGAAGATAAAGGATTCCCGGGGAGCTCGCCCGGTGGGAATACTCCGATGCTTAAGTTAGAATACTTGGGAGAGCTGTAAGTGGGGAGCTGGGGTTGCTCCCCCGAAGCCATGAATGCTGAGTTCTTAGAGAGAGTTGTAGAGATTAGAGGAAGGCTTTTTGAAGCGTTCCCATAGACGACGCCAAATGATGCAGATAATCTGTGCACTCCTAGCTGGCAGACACTTGGCTCCTAACTGGCGACGGACGGTACCTGAGAAGAGGAAGGTAAAGGATTCCCGGGGCGCACGCCTGGTGGGAATACTTCGATGCTTAAGTTAGAATACTTGGGAGAGCTGTAAAGGATGCAAAGAGAGCTAAGAGTGCAGATAGTGCTAGATCAGTAAAATTCTGGATACCTTCGCCCCTTCAACCCCAGGGCCTTTAAATGCAGATGTTCTTGTCAAATCGTGTGTAACCGCCACTGGCCCTTTATCGCAGTCGTTATTTGCCAGGGCTGCGCAGGTAACTGTTGCAGAGTACTGCCCAATCGGATGAGAGACACGACCCGGAAAGGACAGACACGCCACCACCTGTCGAGAGACGTGGGTGTAGTCTCTTGGGCTGGCGGGGACTGTGCCATCAGTCAGGAGACGAGATACAGTCTGACGGGTACGGTCTCGTTAGATAAGAAGCTTCCTTAGAACGCCGCGTCGCTTAACAACGAGCTGCTTTGTAGCGAGCTACCCTATAGCGATCTATCACATAGCGAGCTACCCTATAGCGAGCTATCCCATAGCGAGCTACCTTGCAGCGAGCTCTTGGATGTGTCCCGAGGTGATTCCGCCTGAGGTTGCCTTTGGGGTAGTCTTTTTGCCTAAGTATTGGAGCGAGCTTATTCTCTCAGCTTGCGAGCTGGGATAGACTTAACTTGGAGCATTCCCTTTCCACATACCGGGGTCCTTGAGCTCGCGCTGTAGCAAGCTCATTCCGTGGCGAGCTGTCCTGTGAGGACCTTAACGAGCTCGCTACTCAGTCGTAGCCAGGCTATCATGCTGAGATGTTACTTACGTTGAATCACGTCCACGTGTCGCCTTCTTAGGAGGTCGGGTCAAATCACCCTCCATCACTTTCTATTACTCTTATCATTTGTCTTGAGGAAAGCAAGGTAGAGTTTGTTAATAGTGAACAAAAAAAATACAGCGAGGCCACTACGAAGCCTCAACGAGAGCACCACAACAAGAAAAAACCAAAGGCTAGGCCACACAAGCCAAAGAAAAGCAGAAAAGAAAACACACAACAATAACAAAAACAAAACAGTGAAAAAAAAAGAACAGCAATGAGGACCAAGAAACAGCAAACCCTATGCCAAGAACAACAAAACGAGACTACTAAAAACCACTAAACCCTAGGGGTGTTAATTCGGTCAATTTGGCTTGGTTCGAAAATATAACCTAACCAACATTTGGTTAAGCCATTTTCATGAACCACACTGAACCAAGTTAGACTTGAAAACCAAAACGAACTGAACCAAATTCACATCGGTTTGGTTCGGTTTCAAATTGGTTAATTTGGTTAGTTAAAATGTAAATGTATGTTACATTTATATTAATAATTACTATTAAATATCAATATTTATAGTTAAAATATATACTATAATAGGATGCCACTTATTTGAAGGAAATATCAATTAAATATGTTAAACAAAAGCAACGGGCAGGAGTATGCAGAAGGTAAACCAATTTTGTTAGGCAAAGCAAAACACTAACCAGACCAAGAAACCAATGCTTATACACCATTACTGAGCAGAATAAACTGCTTAAAAGAAAACTATGAGACATCCTCCACCTCAACTCAATTTTCCTAAGAGAGTTAGTGGAGGGGGGGATAGATAAATAAATAGATAAATAGATAGTAGATGTGGCTAAGTTTTGTTTTAGCAGCTGCCAACCTGGATCAACCTTTCTCCTCCAATCGAGTTTGGGAATTATGTATGACATATAAGAAACTGAGGGGCTGTGCCCACATGTGAAGTCCATAATTTTTCGAATGGATCGGTGCAACTTAGGGTTTGTTATGATGGTCCCAAAGTCCATAACAAATTAATAAATAGATAAATAGGGTTTGTTATGATCGGTGCAACATGTGAAGTCCATACCCAAAATCTAAACTGATATGATGGTCCCAAAACATGATTGGACACTACTTCTCTAACACTAACTTTTAACTCTCACGTTTGCACTCAAATGTTATGGGTTGACTAAAGAATATTAAGTACAAACTTCAAACCGCAAGCAAAGACCAAGGTTGTACTAAAGAAGAAAAAAAAAACACTTCTAATGATTTTTTTGAACTCCAATGGAGGATTCCAACCACACATAAAGAAAATAAGAGATTATATATTTTGCTTATCCCCTTCATATTCTTGTTTATTGTACTCTCCATTTCTATCTTTTTCTTTGTTGATAGAGTACCATATTCCACTTATCCACAGTATAATAGTACATCCATCTTTTGGGAACTTGGACAGTTTAATTTATTAATGTTTCATCGACTAAATTAATGTCCTCGTGTGGTAAGCAAACTAAGCAAACAGAATTTTCTAATACCCTGATATGCTTTTTAGTATTTATAGAAGTGACAAATTATGTTAATTAGTTTTCCCTTTCTTTATCCTTGGATAATCCCTCCCCCTCCCCTCTTGGCTGACCTCTTCTCTTCAGGCTGACCTGGGTTCAGCTCGTAGGCAGAAACAATATACTTATCTTGGTGTTTTAGATTAGTTGTCCATGTAGGGTCGTCAGTTAAAATCCCTGGAGAATAACATTCACCAACTTTCCAAAAAGAGTTCATGTATTCAAGCATAGCACAACGAGTGTCAGTACATATCTTCTTATTCATTAAAATTCCGGAAAGAAAACTGTTAGTAGCCATTTCTCGTAGCGTCACATATGAAATCTTTCACTGGTTCAGAAACAAGCTCTCCTTTAATTAGGATGGACCAATGGAGTGATGTTGAGGGTCAGGTCCTCCGGGAATCAGTTCCTTAGACTCGTACTGGCTTTTGCTTGGCTATTGTTTTCCTAGCCCAGCCTTGAATGCTTCTCTGGCGCCGTTGATCAATGTTTTAAACGATTCACTTAGCGTCCTCCCCTCTAGAAAAGGCTGGAGCGGACGAGGTTCAGACCTGATGACGAAGGAAGCAAGGAAGAATAGGCACACCCAGAACTTCAAGTTAGTCATTTTTCTCTCTGATTGCTACGAGGTTCTAAGCTAAGTTGATTGCTATATATACGCAGCTTACTCTGATTATTTTTATTCTAGTGGAAGTGACGAATGGCAGCGTTTCCGATTTTTTATTTAAGTTTAGTAGGGCCGACCATGGATGTTAGCTTTTACATGCGCTAACGGCTTTGGATCGATCTACAAGAAAAGAAGAACCGACCAATGTCTGTGCAGCTATGCGCTGTCCATTACATACTCAAGTATGTAATGGCCCGAGAAGATGGCCCGAGAAGATGCAGATCCGTGACCGCAACTTCGTCAAATGGCCCGAGAAGATGAAGTCCCAAAACAACAAAAGAAGTTGAGACAAATATTGTGACTTCTATCGAGACCGCGACCATGAGACGAAAAGCTGCCGCGACCTGTGCCACAACTTGGAGGATCTTGTAAGGCACGGATACCTCGGTGGGTTCGTAGACATCAAGGAGCATAAGCCAAAGGAGGAAGCACATCAGCCCGACACACCACTAGCCCGAGCTCCCCCAGCAAGAGTCATTGCGGTCATTTAGGAAAAATGGCTTCTAGGGGAGAGAGCAGCTCAGCTCGCAAGGCATATGCACAGTTACGTCAAGTAGAAGACAAGTAACAGTAAAGACAGTGGTAGAATGATTTGATCACCTTCACCGAAGACAATCTCAGGGGGTCTAGACTCCGCATGATGACACCCTCGTGATAACTGCCATAGTGGCTAACTTCGAAGTCCGACACATCTTGGTAGACATAGGGAGCTTGATTGATATCCTCTTCGAAGGAGCCTTTGAATAGCTCGACATCAACAGGGACCGTCTCACTCCGGTCAACACTCCTCCGGTGGGCTTCTCCAGGGACTCCCATATGCCCTAGGGGAAGATCACCCTACTGTTGCTGATAGGGGATGACGACATCACCACCACAAAAATGGTTGACTTCATCGTTGTCTGAGTCCTCTCTCCCTACAACGTCATCCTTGGTTGGCCGACCTTGAATGCTCTGTGGACTTCAGTTTCCACATATGACTTGGCTGTGAAGTTTCCAACCCCATACAGAGTGGGCATGGCCCGTGGGAACCAAAGGACTGCAAGGCAATGCTACTTGACAGTTTGCCGAGGAAGGCTCCACGCTGCCGAAACACTTAGCACAAAGAACATGGACTTAAGAGATGAGCTGTGGACACAACTCAGCCAACCCGTAGAAGACCTCATCTAAGTACCTCTCTCTAATGAAGACCCTGAGAAGATGGTCCAGGTTGGATCCCTCTTGGAAGACTATCTTCGGGATGACATAGTGTAGCTACTGAAGGACAATGCTGATGTGTTCACTTGGTCAGTGGCAGATATGTCGGGGATTGATCCCAAGGTCATCACCCACTGCCTAAATGCCAACCTGCGCTACCGACTCATCAGGTAGAAGAAGAGGAGCTTCGCCTCCAAACAGTGGCAAATGATTAATGAGGAAGTCCAGAAATTACTCGACCTCGACTTCATCCGAGAAGTAACCTACCCGAACTGGCTGGCGAACGTGGTAATGGTCAAGAAGGCCAAGAGAAAGTGGAGGATCTGTATTGACTTGACCAACCTGAATAGGGCCTGTCCTACAAATAGCTTCCCCCTATCGAGGATTGACCATCTCGTCAACACAAACGTAGGGCACAAACTCCTTAGCTTCATGGGTGCAATCTCGAGCTATAACCAAATCCAGACACCTAAACGACCAGGAGAAAATAGTATTCATCATCGAGCGATGACTATTCTACTACAAGGTAATGCCCTTCGGTCTGAAGAACGCCGACGCCACCTACCAGCAACTAGTGAATCAGATATTCAAGGATCAGCTCGGCTGAAATGTGGAGGCTTACGTGGACAATATGCTGGTAAAGAGTAAGAAAACCGAGCAACACTTGGCCGACCTTAAGCAAGTCTTCAACACCCTAAGGAAGTATCAAATGAAGTTGATGTTAGATAGTTGTATGCCCTTAGCTCCAATCAGATTGATGTACTTATGACATTTATTGTAAATGAATATAGTACATATTTGACATTTATTGTAAATGAATAAAGTTACACCTAACCCCTAGACTCGATTATGATACTGCACTAGGTGTCGGATTGGGCTGTCTTTGATATGCCAATTAGTGAGATCCTTAGAGGGGGCCAAAACCTGGGTATGTTGGGATAGTCCGAGAATTCATCCGAGTGAGTGATCATAGTGATAGGATCAGCCCCTTTGACGGACAAAGGAAATGATCGGGGATGCACTCTCTCTGATGGAAACCAAGAATGCCGGTAGCTGATTTCAATAATTGAAATTTTTTTTGCAAAATATATTTTATATATGGATATAAATATATATATATATATATTATGGTTTCAAAACGTTTGCAAAAAGGTTTTAATTCCCGGGATCCATGTGAGTAGAGAGTGCAATACTGTTCCTTCCAGCTGAGGGAGAGGTCCTCTCTTGTCGGGCAGTGTTTGATCATTATGGGCTGAGAGGTTAAGTGTAAGGCCATTGAGGGTAAGACCTGATGGGCTAATCTTGCATCTGCCCACAGTCCCTGGGTGTTACAAGGTGGCTTGGCCTAGGGACCACTTAGTGTAAGTGTTGGGGCCATAGAGTCCATGTGATGGGCTCAAGGGGTTCACTGGGCTTTCTAGTGAATTCGGCTAGGCCTTGTAACAAAGGCTGGGCCGAACCCTTGTGGCTGATGTGTAGATCAATGCTTGGGTCCCACGCCATACAAGGAAGCCCAACTGGGCAGCAGTTTGGAAGGCTAAGTGAGCACATATACTTATTGGGCCTAAAGCCCATTTCGAACTGGGCTGATTTGATCAGTTAAAGAAGGGGGCAGATATGAGATTAGATTAGCAGATAGGATAAGGTCTTATCCCTATCCACTCAGAAAGTCCAGATCTGAATATAGATTAAGATCTGGAAAACTCCTAATAAGATTAGGAGAGGGTTGATCTAATCTACAAATAAGATAAGGGTCTATCCTTATCACTGAAGGGGAACTCAAATCGAAATATGATTTGGATCAGCAACTCCTAATGGGATTAGGAGCTGATCCCTTTAAGGTTATAAAAGAAGGAGGGGGCGGCAACCTATTATAAGATCACATTCTCACCTACAGAGAAGAGATTACAGAAGAGAGAAAACAACTTCCAATAAAACTGCACTGATTTCTCCCTGCCGCCTCCGTCTTGCCGCCGTCGCCATTGCTAGTGCATCTCCACGATAGTAGGAGTGATCAAGAACAGTTCTTGATATCAGTCCTTTGTGAAAGGGCCGATTGGAAGTTGTGCTCACATGCCATCCAACTGATTCTTGTGAAGGATCTGGTTCTTTGGAAGAACACTGTTGATTCTGCTCCATCCTACACTATGCCATATTCAGTGGGAGCAGTCTTTGGTTCCTTTCTTGGGCGTGAACACCTCCATTGGGAGATATTGTTTCTTCGTATCAGGTATATCCCTCTCCTGCTTCTGTTTTCAGATCTAGTTCGATTTAGGGTTCAAGATTGATCCTTGAAAATGCAGATTTTCTAAAACAGGGAATGCAATTCCCAGATGAGGGGAGAGGAAATTTTTGAAAATTTTCCTAACCTACCTACAGGGTTCGGCCATCCATATGATGGATCTCTTAATGCTTCTGTTGAACCCGACGAAGTGCACTTTCGGTGTCGACTCCGGCAAATTCCTGGGGTTCATGGTCATAAAAAGGGGGATCAAGGATAATTTGGAGAAGATTCAGGCCATCCTCAATATGCAGTTGCCATGGACTTACAAAGAAGTGCAGTGCCTCACCAGATGGATAGCCACACTTAGTAGATTCATCTTGAAGTCCACAGGCCGATGCTTGCCCTTCTTCAAAGCGCTAGAAAAGGTAAAAGACATCTAGTGGATCGAGGAATGTGAACGGTCCTTCTAAGAGCTAAAAAGGTACCTAATTTCATCATCTTTGCTCACAAAGCCGAGCCTAGAACATTTACTCCTGCTCTACCTATCGGTTAGAGACGAAGTGGTTGACTCAATCTTGGTAAAGGAGGAAGGTTAGACACAGAGGCCGATCTACTACACTAGCAAGGTTCTAATAAGTGCAGAGACATGGTACTCAAACCTGGAGAAGGTCGCCTTGGACCTAATCACCTTGGCGAGAAAGCTTAGACCATACTTCTGAGCCCATAGTGTCCTAGTGCTCACTGACCAGCCTCTCAAGCAAGTCCTACAAAGGCCGCCTCGTCAAATGGAGCATGGAGTTGATCAAGTTCGACATCTACTATGTACCTCGGCCAGCCATCCCAGGCCTTGGCCAACTTCCTGGCTGAATGCACCTTCTCAGTACAAGATCCAACTAAGGTTCCACCAGCATGGACTCTTCATATGGATGACTCGTCCAACCAGCAAGGCAGCGGGGCTGGATTATTTCTCCTCGGTCCAGACAACACCATCCTAGAGCACACACTTAGGTTTGAGTTCAAAGTATCCAACAACATGGCCGAGTACGAAGCTCTAATAGCTGGACTTTGGCTTTCCTTAAAACTCGAAGCTAGGCAAGTCGAAGCCACTAGCGACTCCTAGGTTGTGGTCAACCAGGTCCTCGGCCAGTTCGAAGCAACGATGCCAAATGGTGAGCTACCTGAATAATATGCAAAGTCTCATTCAACGTCTTGAACATTTCATCATACAACAAATCTCCTGAGCCGAGAACATATGAGACAATGCACTCTCAAAGCTCCCCAATTCATCCCGCACGAACCTCAACATGACCGTAAGAATGGATGTTCTAGCATAGCCCAACATCTTAGAGACAACCCTGATGATCCTCCTTGTTCAGCATGAGTCATCGTGGATGGACCCCATTATTCAATACCTATAGGATGACACTCTCCCAACTGACCGAATTGATGCAAAGAGACTCACCCATAGGTCTGCCCAGTACTAACTTATCCAAGGACACCTCTACCACCGGTCACACACTCTCCTCTACCTGAGGTGTCTCCCCCCTAGCCTAGGCCAACTGTGTCCTCAGGGAGATACATGAAGGTTTCTATAGAAACCACCTTGGTGCTCGAACCATGGCTTATAAAGCACTTTGGCAAGGATACTTCTGGCCCACCATGAAGCAGGATGCAGCTCAACTCACGAAGAAGTGTGATCGCTATCATAGACATTAGAACCTTCACCACCAGCCAACAGCTCCCCTAACACCCATCACTAGTTCATGGGCCTTTGCCCAATGGGGCATGGACATCCTCGAGGCCTTCCCCACCGCGGCCCAGAAAAAGAAGTTCCTCTTCGTCATGGTGGACTAGTTCACTAAGTTAGTGGAGGCTGAGTCCTTGGCACGCATCACCGTGAAGAACACCCAGTGCTTCATATGGCAGAACATTATTTGCCATTTTGGAAGTTCAAAACGGCTCCCAGTTCACCGAACGGAAGATCAAATCTTTCTATGCAGAGCTGAAGATAGGCCATCGGACCATGGCCGTTCACCAACCATAGAGTAATGCATCGACCGAAGTGATCAACCAAACCTTGCTTCACAACCTGAAGAGCAAACTTGAAAAGGCCAAGGGTAGGTGGGTCGAGGAACTATTGAGCATCCCTTAGGCCTACAGGACCACACCACATACAACTATCCGAGAAACCCTTTTCAGCCTAGCTTACGGAGCCGAAGTGATGATTCACAAAACCCATGACCTTGGCTGCTTGACACTTCAGCCAATACAAGACCGAGGCCCACAATTGACTTATTCACCAAACGCAACAGTAAAAAAAGTAGAAAAAGAGGATGAACACAATGATCGGAAAAAGTTTGATTTTTCATTAATTTGTAAAATAATTACAAGGCTTAAAGCTCGGCATACCGAGCAGCATATATTATCACAAAAAAAAAGAAGAAAGAAGGCAGGGCACTTAGGAAAGGGGTCCTCGGCTTGCTCTTGGACCTTGGTAGCGGCGTCCTCTCCGTTAGGTGTAGGAGGGTCAAATGGGCTAAACCCCTGAATGGCCTTAGCCACCTCTAAGAAATACCACACATTCCTTTGTTGACAGAGAGTGAACCCCTGTTTCCAAGACTCAAAGGCGAAATCATCTAGATCATTCTGATAGGCCTTCGAAGCCTTATACTTAGAGATCCTTGTTCCTCTACCCGAGAGTCCCTCGCTTCAACATCCCCAAGCTCCTTCCTCAATGTGTCCCTCGTCTCCTTCAGGTTATTGACGCGACTCTTCAACTTGCAAATGGTGTCATCCCTCTCTTTGACATTGTGCTTGAGCTCGGAGAGCTTCGCCTTCAATTGCTCAAACTCAACCTCCCACTCCTCACAAAGGTGCCGCAGTTTACGGAGGTGGTCGACAAGGCTGATGACCGAGCAAACAAACTGCAAAACAACCACCAATATAAGGAAAGCAAAATGGTAAACAACAACAAGACAAGGGAAGAGAAGCAGAACTCGTCGCCACGGCCTGATGCATGGTTGCTTTCTCCAAGGAGCCACTGGTCGAGTTGCTAGCATCCTGCCTAACGCTGGGGAGCATTGGACCCGGGCCAACTGCTTGGGAACCCCCTCCATCTCAAGGGTGTCCTCTAGTCGGATGGTCCACTACGGCATGTATATCCTAACTGAGCTCTCTACTGCGGCACGCTCCGGCACACCCCCCTTGGCGGCGACAAATGATCGAATTGAGGTGTGGCCTCCTTTGGATCAATGACCATAACCTCCTCTAGAAACCTCGACTTCTTCCCTTTTCGGGGCATGCGCTCTGTTCGGCGGTCGCCCCTATTGTTAGGTCGGGTTGAGGCCAACCCTAGCCCAACCCTATGTTCTAAACCCCCAACCCTAACCCTAACCCAACCTGACCTTCAACCCGACCTACCCAACCCTAACCCTAACCCTAACTGATTCCTTCAACCCTAACCCAACCCGACCCAACCCAATGTCAACTTGGGGTGGGGTTAGGCTCGGGTTGGGCCCAACCCAACCTTCTTCCCATCCCTTAAAATCTAGTTTTTTTTTGAAAGAGAATACTTTAATAGTTTAACTCCTATTCTGATTTCTAAGTTCTTTACAGAAAAAAATAAAGGATAAAAGAATTACACCAATTCTTAAATAATACAACCTTGATTTAGAATAAAAATAAAGATGAAGTCAGACTTTTGTTTACTTTTTGATAAAATAATATCTTTCCTCTTTTAAGCAAACATTTGTTTTAGATTTTAAAATAATAAAAAAAATTTAGAATTCCACAAACCCAATGAACAATTAAACAATTAAATAGCACACAACCCTGGATTTATGTTAACTTGTTAAGGTATCACTAATAGAGTAACAATTGCACAAATAGTAAAATAACAAGCCCTATTGCCTTAATCAGTACAAAGTAAAGAACTTGAAAATTAGCACAAAGTAAAGAACTCGGAAAGTAAGGAAGAACTAAACCTAGTATATCCCATGGACCAGACTAGTAGTGCTCGGCCGTGCCGCTCATCAGCCTAGCACGGATCAACATCGAGAATGATGTGTACTCTTGCACATCTATCCTCTCTATCGGCCTTATAGACGCCAACTCCACCTCAGAAAGCTTGGCCTCCATCAGCGCCATCACCTTGGTCCTTAGTACAAGAAGCTCAGTGAGGAACGGCCAACCTTCTAGGCAACTAATGAAGAAGAATCTCTCTTTTCCAATGCTTTGCTGAAGAAGGAGCCCCGACAAGAACTTTGTTATGTTGCCGAGACAAGAAATAATATTAACCTTATTGGTGCTTCTTTAGGTGCAGAAAATGGGCAACCATCGGTAGGGTAATGTCGAGCGCATGGACCAAACAATAGGAAAGATGTTCGACCAAGTATCTACAAGAGTTGGGCATCAACTAGACAGGTTGGACATGGTACCACCTAAATACCGGGGCAATGCCTTCGCTTAATGGGAACCTCAGCCTAACCATCAGGCTATGCTCGTAGATGCAAAGTTCACTAGGGTGAGCCGAGGTTGCCTATTCATCGGCACTCAGACACCTTAGTTCATAGTCCTCGGGGATGTAGTGCAGGGCCCTAATTCGAGCCAAATCTCCTGGAGTCGAGCAGCAAGGGACAGATGCAAAGTGGTTGCCGAGCCGCGCAGGGGTGCTGGGCCCCTTAGACACGATTTCTACTTCTATTTCGTCGACCTCAGACCACGGCCTCCTCCACTACCTCAACCTCACCCTCGAATCTGTTGACCTTGGCCCCCTAGCCATCGGCCTCATGAACAACGAGCATGGTAGCCTTAGCAAGAGACCCCTGCTCAGACTCACTACCCAACGAAGTAAAAGAAGAAGACAAGCAAGAAGAACTAGAAGATGAGGAAGAGGAGGACATCTTACCGGATGAAATGAAGATTACACTGCAGAAAATGAAAGAACTAGCCAAGGACTACTTCTTGCCAAACTCCATGGAGTAGATTCTTCGCAAATTATAAAGTGAAATGGCTCTTCACTCCTCTTTTATAAAGTCAACCAACGGCCCAGATCAAGTCAGATCAATAGTATCGATTCAACGCCACCCTCTGACACCTCAAGAAGATGAAATGACACCTCCCCTCTCTACATGCACGTAACTTCGGGGAGATGAAATGACGCACATGCCGACACATCTTGGAAACGGCACAAGCGTCAAACCGATCGGTTCACCTAGCAAACTGATTCCATCCCGGATTGTTCAACCTAGAAAAGCAAAATCAACTAAAGTCAAAGTTCCTCAGCTAAGGATCGTGGAGCTCTTCCACACCAAACTGCGGCCGAGCACTACACTCCTCGACTTTGAAACTGGGGGAGTGGTGTTTGATTATGGTTAAACTGGCCATAGAACTCCTCGGGCCTCTGATCTTCTTTCTTGATTTTAGATCTTGGTGTGTGGCTTCATCCTTCCACCTCAGTTTCACCAGTTGGTAGGATTGTCTAACTACAATCTTGGTCTGAGACACCTTGGATTGGACAACATCATTAATACAATTTATCAATAGTATCAAACCCTAAAAAAGAAAGGATGGGTGAGGGTGAACCAACCAAATTCATCTAAAATCTCAAATAAGCAGTCTTGGCATTGTTTTTTGATGGTCATCTTAGTCTCAATCAATATCAAGTAGGGTAGCAGTCTTTGGCAATTGAGTACTATGATAGACTGATTATGATACTTCAGTTTCTCCTCCCTTGTCATTGTGCTTTATCTTTTCCCACTCAAATGACTCCACTAATTTCTGCCATGTTGAGAGAATATAGGAAAATCTAAACTATTAAATAGATAAGAAACCCTTAAATATTTTAGATTGGCTACGATTTCTTCAATCGATCACTTCCTAGTGATATATACATTAATGTGGACTGTGGAGTGCTTGATTGCTCCTTATATTCAAAGCTATTGAGGATAACAATATTGCCATGTCATTAGAAGTAGCCACATCATCAAAGGATGACATGCCAACAGATATCTGATGACAAATCTCTATCTATTTTGTGATAGATCTCCACTAACTTGATAAACTATATCAAATAGAGCTCAGTGTAATCTTACCTCTTAACTTGAGTATTGTACATAAACTCTAACTCTTGTATCTATAAATATACAAGGTTCGACTGGTTCCATATTGAACCGTTCTCATTCAACACAAGTCTCTGCTTTTATTTCTTTAAGTTGGTATCAGAGCCTCATTACCATGGCTTAAATCAATAGTTCAACAGAAGGAGGGATCAATAGCCTAGGGTCGTTGACTTCAGCAGCTACTCTGGGTATGCTAGGATCGATGCCCAACATCATTCATTATCTACCTATCAAGTTGAACAACAACATCTATCTATGGCGTGCACAGCTTCATCCCATTCTCAGAACTCACAAACTTATGGGCATAGTGGAAGGTAAAACTCCTGCACCTCCTGAAGAAATTGATGATCCAAAGGATCCAACAAAGAAAATTGTTAATCCAGTGTTTGATCATTGGTACCAACTGGATCAGCTGGTATATAACTGGATTGTTTCATCCCTCACTAAAGGTATACTCACTCAAGTTATTAGTATTTCTTCGTTAGCTGAAGTGTGGGTTGCATTGGAAGAGTCATTTGCTTCGCACTCCTGATCCAGAATTTTGTAGTTAAAGAGACAACTCCAAAGTCTCAAAAATGGTACCCTTTCCATTTCTGAATATATATAGAAAGCCAAAGGTATTGCTGACAACCTTTCTGTTGTTTCTGAACCTGTCTCTAGATAGGATCTTGTTATGTGCATTTTGAGTGGACTTGGATTGAATATGAATCCATTATTATTGCTACTGCTAATCGACCTAACTTTGATAAATTGAGAATTTTTGATGTTGTTGGTCAATTACTTAATCATGAGTCTTGGCTCTGAGAAAATCACTATCTTAAAATAAATGGTAGTGCTTCTACCAATCTTGCTTCAACCAACAAAAATCATTCCCAACAATCCCAACAATCGTGCAATAACTCATAGCATGAAAGAGGTATAGGCTGACGTGGCAATCACATTGATAGTTCAGGACATGGTAGAGGGTGCAACAACACCATTATTTATCAGCTGTGCAATATTCCTAGCCATGGAGTTTGGAAGTTCTAGCATCGTTTTGATATTTACTATCTTGGTGGTGATCGACAGCCTGCTCCAAATCCTACTCCTGATTTAGCTGTTTTCCACACTGGTACCTCATCCCAATTTGACCCAGCTTGGTATCCAGATTTTGGAGCAACACATCACATTACCTCCAATGTGGAAAATCTTCAGATTCGACCAGACTATGGTGGGTCTGATTAGGTGAAAATCGGTAATGGCACAGGTTTGGAGATAAAAAATATTGGTTCTTCTGTTATTTCCCATAATGACCATAAATTTTACCTCGAATATATTTATCATGTTCCTTCCATTACAAAGAATTTGCTTTCTGTCAGAAAATTTACCAAAGATAACAATGTTGTCTTTGAATTTCATCCTTCTCATTTTCTTTTGAAGGACCATATGGGGAGAGTTCTACTCCGTGGACCTAGTAAAGGTGGACTCTGTCAATTTCCTACTTTAGTATCTATCACTTCTGTTTCATCATCAGGTAGTACTACATTTATTGGTGAAAAGGCATCAGCTCGGATCTGGCATCATCGACTTGGATATGCTTCCATCAAAGTGGTTCGATGTGTGCTTTCTCAATTTGGTCTTGCCTACAGTGGTTCGTTTAGTTTACCAGTTTGCCATGCATGTCAACTAGGAAAGAGTCATCGTCTTCCCCTCTCTGCTTCATCTACATCTTATAGTCATCCATTAGAATTACTTTATTCAGATGTATGGGGACCAGCCCTAGTTGAGTCCACTAATGGGTTTAGATATTATGTGTTATTTGTGGATGTTTTTTCTAAATTTTCTTGGATTTTTCCTATGTGTCAAAAGTCTAATGTATTTGATATTTTTCTAAAGTTTAGAAGGCATGTTGAGAACTTGTTTGATGTAAAAATTAAATTTGTTCAATATGATTGGGGAGGGGAATACTAGCAGCTCTCGCAATATCTTGACTCACAAGGCATCAGACACCTGCTCGCTTGCCCTCACACTCATGAGTAGAACAAAGCCATTGAATGGAAGCATCGCCATGTGATAGAGTCCACCCTCACCTTACTGGCATATGCCTTTCTCCCCTAGAATTTTTGGTCTGATGTGGCTGAAATTGCGATTTATTTGATTAACCGCATTCCTTCTCAGACTCTCAAAGGCAAGTCTCCATATGAAATTTTATTTAATCACACACTAGACTACACTCTTCTTCACACCTTCAGTTGTGCATGTTACCCATTTTTGCGATCGTACAATCAGCACAAGATGGACTTTAGGTCTTCTCTTTGCATTTTTCTGTGCTACAGTTCCTCTCACAAAGGTTATTGCTGATATGATGTCAAGATAAGTCATCTCTATATTTTCTACCATGTTATTTTTGATGAAGAGTCTTTTCTAGGTTTGCCACAACTGACATCATCTCTAGATTCCAGTACTGATGGCGTCACTCTACTTCCAGTTTATATAAATCAGCAAAGGGTGTTTGCTCCCGCATCTCCTCCGATGACATCACCTAGGCATAATAATATGACTTCTACACCCAGATCGGGTAGCTGCAACACTGACTCTAGAAGTGTTGGACTTGTTCCCACATCGGATGACCACAACCTACTATGAATTCAACCCCAAACTCGGCTGGTTCAATATCTCTTCCATTCAACCGGTCCCTGCTCCTGTTCGGTGGACTCACTCTATGATTACCCGATCCATGCGTTCTGAGGCCTCTCTGGCCACCCAATATCCTCTTCCTCTTTGTTATAATTAATCTATTGCGGCTATTGAATCTGAACCCACTACTTACTCTCAAGTCTCTAAACATCATCATTGGTGTGATGCGATGTCCAAATAGTTTTAGGCTCTTGTTAAAAATAAGACTTGGGACCTCATACCATATCAACCTTTGATTAATGTGGTTGGCTCTAAGTGGGTATATAAAATCAAAAGGAAACCTGATGGATCTGCTATAAAGCTCGGCTAGTTGTCCAAGGCTTCACTCAGATACTAGGTGTTGAATTTTTTGACACCTTTAGTCCTATCATTAAACCCACCACCATTCATACTATTCTCTCCCTTGCGGTCTCCCATTAGTGGGTCATTCGACAACTAGACTTTGACAATGCCTTCCTAAATGGGCTTGTCACTGAAAATATCTATATGTGGTAGCCTAAGGGCTTTGAAGATGTTGATTGCCCTACTCACGTGTGCAACTTGTCCTAGGCACTCTATGGACTTCGACAAGCTCCTCGGGCTTGGTTCTCACACCTTAGCACTAAGCTTGTCGAAATGGGATTTCGTACTTCTCATTGTGATCCTTCCCTTTTCATTTATTCTCATGGTGATCATCGTATTTATTTGTTGTTATATGTGGATGATGTTATACTCACTGGGACCTCCCTGACACTTATTAAATCCGTGGTGACTAGTCTGCACCGAATGTTTCAGCTTAAGGATCTTGGTGACCTACATTACTTTCTGGGTATTGAAGCTCACAGAGATCAAGCTGGACTTTATCTTTGCCAACGTCGTTATATCATTGATTTGCTTCATCGTGCTGGCCTTGATGGTGTAAAGCCTCTCTCCACTCCCATGGCGGCAACTACTAAATTCTCCAAGCTTCATGGCTCTCCTCTCTTTGACCGATCTCAGTATAGGAGTATTGTTGGAGACTGCATTATCTCTCTCTCACTCGTCCTGACATCAGCTTTGTAGTTATCAAGGCTTACCAGATTTTGTATAGTCCCACGGACGAACATTGGATAGCAGTTAAGCATATTCTTCAATATCTTAGACATACCCTAGATCATGCTTTATTCTTCTCCTCTCAGTCCTCTACTCATCTCACTGCCTTCTCCGATGCTGATTGGGCTGGATGCCCTGATGATCGCCGGTCTATTAGTGGCTATTGTATCTATCTTGGTTCTCACCTAGTTAGCTGGAGTGCCAAGAAGCAGTAGATAGTTGACAGGTCCAGTACAGAAGCTGAATTCAGATCTCTTGTAAATACAACTACTAAATTACTTTGGTTGCAGTCCCTCTTGATGGATCTTAGAATCTGTCTCCCATCAGCTCTGTCACTTTACTGTGATAAAGTTGGAGCGTGTTATCTTGCTACTCATCTGATCTTTCATGCACGGACTCGCCATATAGAGGTCAATTTTCACTTTCTATAGGATCAACTCCTCAAGAAATCTCTCCAACTTCATTACTTTCAGTCTCTAGGTCAGCCAACTGACATTTTCGCCAATCCATTATCTTCTCCACGATTCACATCCATAGTATAAAGCCTTTACTAGGTGATGTTAGCCTTCCAAAAGTTTCAATAATTTTTTTTTTTAATTCAAAAGAAACCGATTATATAAATCATCAATGCTCTTTGTTTTCATCCATAGTATGTTAGCCTTCCACGATTCACATCCATAGTATAAAGCCTTTACTAGGTCAGCTAACCGATCATCAATGCTCTTTGTTTTCAGTACACCGCTTGCCATCATCCCACTGCATCTCCATCCGACCAATTATAGCTAGCAAATCTAATGAAAACCATACCTGGTATGTCACAGACACTAGTATATCTGATGAATTACAACTCTAAAACCTCAAGAAACCAGCCTGGACCATCTGATTTTGACTGCAAATACATAGAGATAAAAGAGATAGAGTGACGAAGAGCGAAGCAGCTGAGTTCAACGTTGTGATTAGCCCTTTCGTCCAACCTCCCTAGTAGCTAATCAACGTTGTGATTAACTCAACGTTGCTCAAATTGTTAAGTAGTGTATGCCCTTAGCTCCAATCAGAATGATGTACATTATGACATTTAATGTAAATGAATAAAGTACATATTTGATTCATCTTATTATAGTGTGTTTCTATGTAATACCCTTAAACTGGGCACATATGAAACTCATGTTAGTTTAGAATCTTCACAGCCATTGGATAGATCTGGGGAGATTTATCCTACCAAAGCTGACACTGATGTATCGCCAAGTTGGTTGGGGTGGCTTGTCTCAGCTGTTAGGGTGAGACCTGAGGTACATGCAGTGTGGGTTTTCTTGAAACCCTGAACTAGACCAAAATTCTAGTATTGCTCTGGACCTTGGAGACAGATGGGCAAAACTGGAATGTTACACCTGACCCCTAGACTCGATTATGATACTACACTAGGTGCTGGATTGGGTTGTCTTTGATATGCCAATTAGGGAGATCCTTAGAGGGGGTCAAAACCTGGGTATGTTGGGTCAATCCGAAAATTCATCTGAGTGAGTGATCATAGTGATAGGATCAGCCCCTTTGTCGGACAAAGTGAATGATTGGGGATGCACTTTCTCTGATGGAAACCTAAACTGCCGGCAGTTGATTTCAACCATTGAAATTTGTTTTATAAAATATATTTATATAGAGATATACATATATATATATATATATATATATATATATATTATGGTTTCAAAATGTTTGCAAAAGGTTTTAATTCCCGGGATCCATGTGAGTAGAGAGTGCAACACTGTACTTTGTAGCCGAGGAAGAGGTCCTCTCTTTTCGGGTAGTGTTTGATCATTATGGGCTGAGAGGTTAAGTGTAAAACCATTGAGGGTAATACCTGATGGGCTAATCTTGCATCTACCCACAATCCTTGGGTTTTTATATGGTGGCTTGACCCAAGGACCATTTAGTGTAAATGTTGGGCCCATTAAGAGCCCATGGTGATGGACTCAGGGGTTCACTGTTTGATACAGTGAATTCGGCAAGTCCTTGTAACAGAGGCTGTGCTGAACGTATGTGGCTGATGTGTAGATCAATGTTTGGGTCCCACGCCATACATGGATAGCCAACTGGGCAGCAGTTTTGAGGATAAGTGAGCACAAGGACTTAATGAGCCTAAAGCCCAATTCGAACTGGCTTAATGAGATTAATTAAAAAGGGGCAGTTCTTGGATTTAGATCAGCAGATAGGATAAGGGATTATCCCTATCCACTCAAAGAGTCCAGATCCAAATAATTTGGATCAGGAAACTCCTAATTAGATTAGGAAGGCTGATATTTATCTACAGATAAGATAAAGGATTATCCTTATCTCTTAAAGAGAGTCCAAATCCAAATTAAAGATTTGGATTAGGAGAACCTCTCTTTAAGACTATAAATAGAAGAGTAGGGCGAACCTCCAGATCATCTAACTGATTGCTGATTTCTAGAGAGAGACAACACAGTTTGACTGCACTGTCTTCTTTTCTCATGCTCTTGCCGCCATACCAGTTCGATCTCCACCTGTGGGAGCGATCAAGAAAGGTTCTTGATATTACCTTTTGGTAGAAAAGGTAATCTGAAGTCGTGCTCACTAGCCCTCCATCACATTCTTGCTAAAGAATTCAGTTCTTGCCGAAGAGTGGTCCTGCTGATTCTGCTTCATCCTGCACCGTGTCATCTTTGGTGGAAGCAGTCTTTGGATTTTTCCTTGGGCGTGAACACCTTCATTGGAGGTTATTATTACTTCGTATCAGGTATATCCATTCACTCCCTTTTAGTTTCAGATCTGGTCCAGTTTGGTTTCAAGATTGATCCTTGAAAATGCAGTTTTCTAAAATAGGGAATGTGATTCCCACATGGGAGAGAGAGAAGTTTTTGAAATTTCGCCCAACCTTCCTGTAGGGTTCGGCCTTCCATATGATGGATCTCTCATCCCTTCACAAATGACATCTACGACTTGTAGATTTGCTACGAAGGGAGGGATGGGAACGGAGGGAAGGAGATTCATCTGCAATTCCCAGATTTAGGCAATGCATAGTCCAACACCAATGCACTCTTGATCTGAAACTCCCATATTTTCTTCAAGCAGAGGGAAGGGGATTCATCTGCAGAGGGAAGGCGATTTCCAAAGGTGAAGATTAGAGAGATGAAGGACGACTACCTAAAGTTCAAACTCTAAGAGACAGACAAAAGTATTGCTAACGCCCTCCTCCGTGTGATGATTGCGGAGGTCCCACCATTGCAATCTACCCTCCCCTGTCACCAACTATGACCTCAAAAGCTCTAACCTTTCCATGGTATTTACATGTTTTTAATTTCCTTTTATTAATCTGTTTACTGATCAATTTCGATCCGAACACTTCCAAACCACCATCTTTAATTCTGAGCAATAACATGAGCTCTTGAAGTATCCATTCTGCTCTTATAAACAAAACATATATTTTATTCAATTTATTCAAAGGACGCTTAATATGATAAACCAGATCCCAGTTTGACCAAAAAAAGAGTTTTAATTTCTCCTTGCAAGGCCTTCACTGCATGTAGACAATCTGACTCAACAACTAAACTTCAACCCACTCTTAGCAAAGAAACCAAATGATCCCTTTCTACCATTCATAACACCACAATCACACTTGATGATAATACATTGGTTATCTGAAATTCTATTATGCTCCCTTGAGACATTTAAAAAACTTTTGAGCAACTGATTTTACCATTTTCAAGTCTGTTGGCAAACTCCATTACATCTCTAACTCGTGACAATGACCATTAAAATTAAAAACTAAGTCATTATGAACACCACAAAGACTACAAAAAACCACTGCAATCCACTCCAGAAACCTCTTTTTCTCTACACTTTCATGAAAGGAATTCAAAAAGCAAATAAAAGCAAATACAAAATGAAACTCATCGTTATCAATAACAACAGAGCACGGACTGGCAAAAGGAACAACACGACTAAATGGACAAAGAAACAAAAAAGATGGGCCTACCTCAATAAGCTCCAACTGCAGACAAGAGATAAAGGATGGTTGAGTTGAAACCAGGGGTATGTAGGATGATGATTGGGATGAGGAGGAGAAGGCAGTGAAGTCAGCAGGGGGATTCCACGCTGGAAATGCATCTTTGAAATTTGGGAAGGGTATTTTTGAAATTTCTAATAAATATATTAGTCACATGATATCACATGTACCGGAAAGTTAACGGATACTAACGATAAGAGTAGGTTTAGTCAATTGTCAGAAATAGTAAAGGCAGCACTAATCAATTTTCAAACAGTAAAATATACTTAATCAATTAGCTAAACCATAAGGATAATTTAGAAAATTTACCCAATATATATTCCGTTCAACTTTTTCTTATCTTTTGCCATCTTCGCTGCAGCCAGCTTGGATATCAATAAATAAGTATGGACTGGCCTGCAACAAGTTGATAACAATGAAAAGCTCAAGTCTTAGTGATCGATCATAGTTGGTTGACACTTCTTTCAAAACTAGCTTTCCACCATTTTTCATCCATTTCCACGCATTCAACGGTCCCAAGGTGCAAAGTAAAACTCTCCACCTGAGCCTGTCGGTGATTACTATTAGCTTAGCTGTGCGGCCGAGCAAATAGCGGCGCTTTCTCTTAGCGTCTTTCTTTGTTTTCTCTTTCATGCCGTCAAGTCTTTATAGCATAGCGCTGACTTACTTTCTGTACTGGTTACTGCTATTGCTAGTGCTAGTGCTGTACTGACTTACTGTACTGGTGTAAGCCTAAATAAAACACCCACACACAAAGCTACTGTCATTGGCGTCGACATAAGGACGAAAGGGATGAGCCCAGATCCATTAACCGCCCCTCACTAGTGGATCCGTACTGGATGGACCCGGAAGGATCAAGCTGAACCAAGTTTCACAGTAACATATGTGATTTAAAAAATTGTGGAAAGAGAATTTGACTCCATTAAACAACTGGGTTATGGATCGATAGTGCCCCACGATGGCAAATTTTGGGGATGGGTCGTTAGTGGGAGAAGGATGGATGGTGAACGAAGGGTGGACCACTAGATACATCGTCTGATGATCGTGGCGAAAACCTTTCTGCATTATTCAACCCAAAAAGCCACTAGTCCCATCTTCGTGTCTGTTCTCGGTACACTCCAGTGTCAACTGTTAACGCAGTTTGTTTTGACAAAAGTACGTGTCTGCGTGTCAAATGTTGTCAGCAGAGATATAGGTCGGCAATCTGCCTGACAAGAGAATTGGTGATCTTGTACTGATTGGTTCTATAAACAGTATATCTTGTCCACAATGGAATGGTGTACAGTACCACACCGGACTGGATTGAACTAGGAGAAGAAATCCTAGTCAGAGATGACGAGGAAAGAAATATGGAAGAGTCCTGGAGCTGCTTAGAGAAATAAAGGAATTGAAGAACCAAAATGAAACACTTACACTGTAGTAAGTAATTCAATATACATTTGTAACATATTTTAGTAATAAAGATGCATTTAAATATTAATATAATAGTTTTTTTTTTCAGGAAAACAATACTTATTTATGATGGGATTGTTTTCCTTAAAAGTGAAATGTTGTCTATAAAGGATAATGGATGGGTGGAAAGTGGTGTAAGTCATATTTATGATTTATGACTAATTATTAATCAATGTTTATTGGTAGGTCATAGATGTTTCTGTAAGCGATTAAACATTGTACAATCCACAAATGGGTCAGTAAAATGTCATTACTTTCCAACTGCTACGCAAACAATTATTTTGAAGTATATACATTTCATGTTTTAACCAACTGCATTTTGCTTATTACACGCGTTATTGAATTGTCGATGCTTATTTTAACCAACTGCATTTTTCTAGATGGTTATTTTAACCCAACTAAATTGGGTTAATAAAATTGTGAATTGTAACCAGGTATATATTTATTAACTCACTTTGAAAATTAAGCATAAATATGGTGTCTTACTTCCTTATTTATGCAGCTATTTATACCTGGTCATAGTATCAACCATTGGTTCCTTTATGTTATAAGCATCAAAAGGAAAAGAGTAGAAGCACTAGATTGTATGGGACCTAGGAATCTTGAACATGAAGAGAGGTTTAAAAAAGTGATTTGTCTCATTACCATAGTACTTTACTATGCTTGTTTTTGTAATGTTACATCTTTTATTGTATTGATAATTTCATGTTATCTTTGCAGAAAAAAGGTAATGAATGTTATTATTGGGTTCCTAACCAATGCAGATATAAGCATTTCAAATTGGCCTTCCCTTGCTATTAGTGATATTCCAATTGACAACACTAGGTAATTATCAATATCATATGTTCTGTATTTTTTAAAGTTACTATTTTACTATAAATGATATTATAGTTCTACATGATATAACTTTGTTATTTATTCTTGTAGGAATGATTGTGGTGTTTTTACAATGAAATGTATGGAGTATTGGAATGGGGACAAGCTCATAACCAACTTCTCTATAGTAAGAAACTAGTCATTTTTTATATGGGTTTTTAGTTTCCTCATGAGTAGTTTACATTTGGTTCTAGGCTAGCATACCATACTTTCGCATGAAGATAGTTGCTGATCTCATTCTTAGTCCATTTAATATGGTTTCAAGTTAAAGTTGGCAAAGGTAAATTGCTTTCCCTTATGACCTTTAAATCATTATTTTATTGGAGGAAATAAATAAAAAGAATCAAAAGATTAAAAGCAACTTAAACCACCCATCTCTCTCTTTATCTCTATATTTAAATCAGTTAGTTGAATTGACTACACATTGTTGCATATGATACTCTTAATTGGCTTTGATCAGCAATGGGTTATCTATTTAAGGATCTGAAATCTTGAGACCCAATCAACATTCAAGTCAAATTTGGATTTCAAGTTTCAATAAGTAGATGAGATTTGGATATGATTGAATACAATCCAAATTCAACCTGATTGAATCCCTACTACAACCTAAG
This sequence comes from Nelumbo nucifera, assembly GCF_055504915.1. NCBI lineage: Eukaryota > Viridiplantae > Streptophyta > Magnoliopsida > Proteales > Nelumbonaceae > Nelumbo > Nelumbo nucifera. Next base: position 18,779,142 of record NC_142649.1, read on the forward strand.
GCCATTATCTAGTGTTGTTTTTTCTGATCAGAGTCAGAGAAGACATAATTTCTTCTTTTTTCTCTTTGTTATTTTCTAGTAGTTCTCTGGTATTAGATGAAAACCAGTAAGTATCCACTAGATTTTCCCCTTGGTTCATAGCATACCTTTGGTTTGATCCAAATGCTAAATATATGCTACCATGAAAACAGTGGCTTTTCGTTTTGGAGTAGAGGTTGAACCTTGGATGCTTGGCTGTATTCTTTTATATCATTAATATTATTAGGTTCAAGGAAACCATGCCAGCCATCTATGCACATCATGCATGATCCCTGCCTCACATCTTCCAAAATTAATACTCTTAAAAATTGTATATCTTGGAATATTTTGATTGCTGATAGAGCTTTTTATAAAATGCTTAGTAGTATGCACTACAGCCAACTATTGGTCTGGTGTCAACTACATCATGCTGTTACAAGGAGGGAAGTTTAAAAAAAATAGCTGGGTTGACGTTTATTATTTGTTGTAGTCAGGATTTCATAGGCATGGTAAGCTTTAAGGCTATGTTTGGTTTGAAGGAAAAAGTAGGGAAAGAAAAGGAAAGGAAGGGAAAGCTTTACAAATCTTGTATAGGTTTCCCTACTTTTTCCTTCAACCTAAATATAGCCTAAAGATGCAAAGTGAGGTTTTGTGAGGATGATTGTAGTTGGGTTGGATAGTTGTGTGGTATTTTCCCAATGTTGTATAGGCAAGCTGATCATCAGGTTTCAGTGGCCCACTATTATAAAGTTAGAGGTGATGAGGTGGTTTGGATCCCTAGGTTTAGAAGACCCCTGCTTGATCAAGAGGTGGAGGAATGTATTCTTTTGGTGGACAAGCTAGAACAAACCAGAATCTTTACAACCAATGAAGATGGTTTGTGGTGGAAGGAGTGCAGAAATGGAAAGTTTATGGCGAAGTCATTCTACATGTCTCTCATCAAGGGTGATGTAATCAGTGATCAACTAACTGGAAATTGGGTAAATCCAATTCCCCGGAGAATTGAAGCTTCTGCTTGGCTGGTTGCATTGGATAATGTTCTCACAACAAATCACTTGAAAAGTAGAGGTTTGAGTATGGCTAGATATTTCTATTTGTGTTAGTCGGATGAGGAAACTGCTTTTCACTTGTTCTTCTCTTACCATTTAGTAAATTTCATTTTGAGATTCTACTCCTTTCTATTTGGGATCCTCATTTTCCAACCATCCTCAGATTTCCTATACTTGGCAAAAATTTAGAGGAAGCAAGAAAGGTAAAATCATTAAGAGCTACATCCCCTTTGCACTGTGTTGGTCTCTGTGTTGTTCTTTTGCATGTCTGTTGTAGGATCAGGTATCCTTCCTCTTAAACAGTTCCTTTACAATCTGCTTCAAAATTGGAAAGCTACCTCATTTTTTAGTTTTTCTGGATAAAGTTGAAAATTAGTTATTACTTTCAAAACATGTTAGTTATAGTTTAAAGCACATTATAATGCAAGTGTTCAAGGAGTCACTAGGCCAGATGTCCAATGGTATTTATATTGCATGCATCTAGGGGTGTCAATTGGATTGGATTTGGTCCAATCCGATCTAGTCCATCAGCGGTCCATTTAAAAATGGACTGGACCAAATCTGGTCCAAACCCCATACAAACCGGATCCAATCTGGTCCAATTGAAATGTAAATGGACCGGATTGGACCCAATCCATTCCAAACTAAATGAAACTTTGAAATTTAAATAAAAGCCCAGAAAATATAAAAAATTGCAAAAATATATTAAAATTTTAACAAATATATAAAATTGACATACCAGCCTTTGCCTTTCAAAGATTGAACAAAGAAATACATCCTAACTTAACTCAACCACCATTATAAGAGGCTATATCTTCTTACTCCTCATTTTCACTTAATTTGGTTTATTTTGGGTTCCAATGAAAATGGGTTTCTCCCAACCCTTCATTCTATGGTTATTATCTCATAACAAACCAAAAACTATAGTCCTAGCTGCAGTCTTACACCTCATTGTCAAAACTTGTGTAATACAAAGGATTTAGGATAGAAATGTCTTTGACCTAAAACTTGAAGGGAGTCCACTGTCTATTCAATTCCCACCATGAAAGTGCATACCATATCAAGTTGTGAATAATCTTCACTAACACTACTTTAAAACCCAAAAATGACAACTGGGAAGTAGGAAGTTTATCCAGTGAATGGGATTAGTATATTGCTGTCTCAGATAGACTTGGGACACCTAGTGTGTGGAAACAGATTTCTATAACTGTGCTTAATTCTTCACAAGTTTAGGAGTAATGAAACCTTAATTGCTACTGAACACACTGGTGTATGCATATCAGACATCAATTGTGCTTAATTAACAGCATTTAAATCATACATTATCCTACTGTGATGAATTACCAAAAGAATAAAAATTAATCAAGCAGTCTGAGACTAAGTATTTTGGCAAGTATTGTTTGATTGATCCATGAAATATTGGTCACAAAAAGAAATTGCAAAAAGTGAAGATTCATTGGAGAAGGTATCTAGACCTTATATCAACACAAACCACATTATCGGCTGATGCCAACAGCTCTCATCCTTAATACCCATTATCAGTCTACCTCATGCAAGTTGTCCTAGAAAAAAAATGAACAATGATTGCCTTGTCAATTCATATGTTTCGATCGAACAAAAAAAATGATTGCACAGTTCTGACAATCATGTTGTGGACTATTATACTAGCTAGGAATGGCAATCAATAGGAGTTCTATATATGGACTCAGAGGTAGCTCTCTCTCTCTCTCTCCCTCTCTCTCTCTCTCTCTCTCTCTCTACTGTTTCTTTCTTTGCATTAAGCCAACAACAAGGTCCATGGCCAACAATCTACATGCTAAGAATAACAAAGATTCCTAGTAGACCATATCTTGAATCTAAAATAGCTTGACCATAACACCATATTTTTCTGATTGTACCTAGCTGAAAACATATGGTTTCTTCACAATTTTATGGCTTGGAGGGTTCTAAGCTATCTTGGTCTTCATGGAGATTGCTCCGTCCCTACAGCTCTGCATCACTTTTAAGGTTTCCTTTTTCTACTTTCTTGCTTTCTTTCTTTTTTTCTTTTTTCAAAAAGGGTCAATCATGGATGATATATAGCTGTAAAAATACATAGAAATAGAATGCAAAAGGAGATGGCTTAAGTTTATAAAGGGGGTGAAAGATTCAAAATTTAGAAAAAGTTTGCATGTGACTCCTGATAGTGACATGGAAAAACTAGATAGCTAGATGAAGATTCAAATTTTAGCAAAAGTTGTCAGCTAAACCAATTAGTCACTCCTCCTTAATGGCATCTCACCATATTTTAGTCCCTCTTCCATAATGGCATCTCACCCTTTATGCCTCCTAATTATTTCCATTGACGACATCTTGGTACCCATGCTTCTTTTGCAGAAGAATAGCTTCTAGGAGGCAAAATAACCAAGAACCCCACTCTAGCAGGAATTTCCATTTCTGTTCCATATCTCATAAATAAAAGAAACTACTACACCAAGAAGTAAAACAGAATCAAATGTTTACATATCCAATATTTAGTTCTTCTCTGCCTTCCTTTTTTGTTGCATTCTCTGCCTTCAATTGGCATAAAAAATAAATTCATCCCTTGTGATGGTGGGCTACAAATTTACATTTATATTGTTCTTGTTTCTTATTTTTAACTTTTTGAATGAAAACTTGCTTTTCTATTAGAATTAAACCATCCAAATGTCTAGTAACCAGACAAATTTACATTGCTTTTCCGAGTGCCTACATTTACATTGTTCCTTGTGTTTGTTTAGGAATCTTTTCAAATGTGTCAAAACCAAAAAATGATAGCAAGAGACTGAATGCACAATGGTAGGCACTCGGAAAAACAATGGTAGGCACTCGGAGAAACAAAAACAAAAAAAAAAAAAAAAAGAGAGAGAAAACATGAGATCAAACAAAGAAACAAATTAATGGGCATTTTGGTTGTTCTCTTTGCATAGTTACTATTTAGTCTAATAAATTAATGGCTCTTATTCTCTTTACATTTCTTAACAGGTCAGCAGCATGATGGCCATAAAGCATGTTGGATTTTAATCTCATAAGAGATTAAATCCAATGGGTTTGATTGGTCAATTACATGAGAAATTGCACTTGCACACTTGATTGAAAAATCAGTTTTTCTTTTACAAAACCTAGTTTTGAACTTGTCTCACATTGGAAAATTATAAGTTTTGTTTTCAGTATTTCAATAGTAGTTGATTTACACTCCTTAGAATGGGGATTCGATACCGTGCAATGCGCGCACACGCGTGTGCGCGCGTGTATGTGGCGCAATGAGGCACACGATTCGATCGGGTGTGATCAAGAGGCACAATTCAAAGTTAACAGTCACTAACTATTAACTACTTTTTAAACAGTTACAATGTTTGAAATTGTGACTGTTCAAGGTGCCTTATCTAAACTAGCACCTACATTTTCCTCATACCTCTTCACAAATTATTTAAGGAGCATGAATCAGACTCCAAATCACACAATTTTGAAATTCACTCTCTCTCTCTCTCTCTCTCTCTCTCTCTCAGTCTGGTCTGCTACAATCTCACAGAAGGTTTCTTTGGAGACTCTTCAACTTTGCTGGTTGCAGATTCTCGCCCAAGGCTCTGTTGTATCCTGGGAACGAATTTACCTGTAACCCCACAGCAAACTCAATGAAACTGAGTGGGGGCAAATAACGTTATAAAGATAGTGTCTTCAGACGCGCCTCAGAGCTTCTCCTCCAAAGTTGCAGTGACCCCATTTTCTCCAACAAAGCATAAGTTAACATGATCAAATGAGAGCTGATCAGGCAATTTTTCCATCTAATTGGAGCGAATAAGACCCCCCCTTTCTAGCAGTATTGAGAAACAACTACTACATCAGAAAACTCAAATCGGTTTTAACACTACATATTGTTTTTGTTCAAATGGTAGTCATTTTGGTTCAATTTTTTTTTCATAGCCAAAGCTTAAAGTAAAAGCTTATCCAAATAGTACTTAAATGATAGGAACAAAACAGAAATTTTGTGAAATTTGTGATATATGTAGAAACTTCACATGGTATATTAACTCATTCAGTTTTTTTTTTTTGGCTGAACCACCTCATGTAATACGTTTGGTATATATACTGAAAGTAGGTTGGATTCACTGAAATTTATTAGTGTCAGAAATTTTGACTTCTATTATACTCTAGAGTCTAGAACTCAACATGAGCCATGAAAAGAGAAAAAGGGCACAACAACATGACTGAATTGTCATATCAGACACGCCTTTTAGATATTTGAGGACGAGTTAGTACTGCAAATGAGTAGTTTGTGAAAATAAAAAGTGTATTTTATCATTGGTCATTTAGTTAATTTGTCGAAATTCTCAATGTCATGGTCAGGGCCTTGATTTTACCTGGAAATGGAATTCCTGTCCTACCCCAGAAATCCAATCAAGTGGAAACCACATGGTCCACATCCAGCTCAATGTCAGTGGTAAGCTATTTAAGACTTGCAATTTAACAATTCAAGCATGTTGTCCTGATTCTATTCTTGTAGCACTAGTGGCTTGATAAGGCAACAATTAAAACCCAGATTTCATAGACTGGCATCCTGAAATTTTCTTAACTCTTCTCTCTATTCTTTGGTCTACTAGCCTCTAGAAAGGAACTAACAGATGAATCCTCGTACTATGGTATTGAGTCCTGCCTCAAATTGGTGATGAGGCCACCCCCACTTATACAAGTTGATGCTTCACTTATTGGTACACTTCAACCCTCTGCTAATGGGTTTTCATCATCCTTCACTGTTGGTTTGGTTATGGGTTAGTTTGGATTACAAATGTTGGCTAGATCTCTAATTATGAGTTATGACTAGAATTTGACACATTTACAACAACACAGACACCTTTAAGTAATTAACGTAATGAAAATACAAAAAAACGACGAGTGTAGGTGGCAGTGGAATGTAGAAAAAGAAAATTGAACTTTGATAGCTATGGCTTATATAATCTAGGTGATTTGGTATTGGTGATCTATAAAGGACAATTGGGGAAATGTATTATTAAGTTATTCAAGACCTGTTGTTGTGGGGAGCTCAATTACAGCTGAGTACGTTGCACTTGAAGATTTCTAATAGAGAAGCCAAAAGAGTTCCATCCAAGATAACCAAATTGCTCTTTCAGGTGGTTTGCAAGATCATCAAATAAGGGAATGTATTCTATGGAGATCACTTGGGCTGGGGAAATAAGCTAGCTTCTTTCTACCTTTCTTTCTTTCTAAGTTAAAAGTTGAACTAAGTATATACTTCTTACAAGTTACAACCTTAAAACAAGTAAGAAAAACCAGTTGAGTTAACTTTCCATTTTTAGAACACCAAAAAAGTATTTTTGGACCTAAGGTAAACTCAATAAAGGATCTGTAAAACTGACAAATTCATAATTTTTTTTTCCAAGTAAGAAGTAGAAGTCAATATTAACCAAAACAGAATTTTACACAAATGACCTTTAGGACTTAAAAAGTATAGAAGTGACATTCATTAAAATAATAGTTAGATACAGAAGTGTCAACCACTTGTGCCCTTCTGTGTTAACAACTAGTGAATCCTCTAGGTTCAGCCATTCCTGCTAATTAGTTCATTAGGTAGTCAGCCTTTGGACTATTTGTTTGGATTTATATATAAATAAAAAAAATAAAACGTACATATTTTCATATGATTTATATGGCAGTAAAAGCAAAGTACCTAAGACATGGATCCATTTTTAATCAAACTCCAAAGCCTGGACACTCACATTTGTGGAGGCAAATGGTTTTAAAATGCCAAAATTTATAAAATTTGATTCATATGGAAAATCAAAGATGGAAGTCAAATTGTTTTATTTGAGGACCCTTGTGTCTCTTCTCTCTATGGGTGATATCCACAAAGGTCAGATTCTACCACTCACAACTCCACTATAACAAAGTTAAAGAAAATTTGTTTTGTTTGGATGTATCATGGGATGAATAGATTATACTTTAACTCTTCCCTTCAATCACAACGGCAGATGTTTTGGTTGAAGCTTTTTTGGAAAGTTGTCCTCACTAGAGATAGATTAATGTTTCTAAAGGAACAGGAATACCTGCTGCCTCGGTTGGCGTTAAGCAATACTATATCAGCTAAACCGCAGTATATAGTGTCTACACTCAATACATACAAGTCATATATAGTGTCTACACTCAAAAGATATAGGTATAGCTAAAGAAAAATCATTTTTCATCTTTATCAGCTACCTGCTAAAGGATGGATATAGAAATGATGTTCAGGATGCAAATAGCTTGAATCTGACTGGATTTTCCCTTGTTGCTATAACTATTTTACATCTTGAAGGAAGCAAAATTTTAAAAGGTATGCTTTCTGATGATGCGCGATCTGCTCGCTCCCTTGTGTTCAATGATTGGGCTCGAACAATGTTCTAATCTGGCAGTGTCGAGTTGTACGACCGAGCTGGTATTTGTACGTCTGAGTTGGAAAAAGCTGTAAAGAAAGAAGGATTAGAGTACCTGGGTAGGTTTTACACAGAACACTCCGATGCTCAAGTTAGAATGGGGATTTTGTGAGAATATGTGAGAGAGTTTAAGAGCTTTAGTGCATATACCTTTTAGGGTGGATCTAGAGTCCATTTATAGTTTATGAGGTTCAGGTGTCATTAGGCAACGTCTCTAAGTCTCCTACGGAGCTGTTTCCACAGTTTAAGGCGTTCTAGCACGTCAGTTGCTGGATTCGCGGGAAGGTTACAGGTCGCTCGTGGGTCTTGTAGCGCACGGTTTGGCCAGCTATTCCTATGGTCGCGGTAACGGTGCCTGTAGGGGCGTGGCACGTAGAACAGTTTAGGTGAGATTGTGTTGACGACGACCGGAGCTTGCCCTAGCTCGGCCGCACACCTGATGTCGGGTGCCACGTGTTGACTTCTCGAGCTATCCTGCTGACTTGGACGTTGTATTGTCAACAGCGTCCATGTGTCGGTAGTTGCGCGGGTGACCAAAATGCCCCTAATCAATTGCCCCCCACTCTCGAGCCACTGCTCAACAAGTGAAGAGAGTAGAATCTTCTAGGGCATTTTTTATTTGTTCGCCTTTGTAGGTGGTTCAGCTCGCTTGGTTTGCGGTTGGTCTGAACCGATTCTTTTGGAACCTTCTAAGAGAGGGAAGTGGCTTTGCGCGTGCGGCGTTCGTGGCAGGCGATTTGAATTTAAACACGTACCTAAATTCAAACTGAGTGCACATGCTTAGTTTTGAATTTGAATTTTTGAACTGGCATTGTCAGAGGTTAAGCCCATGGGCCAGTCCCTTGTTGTTGCCAAGCTATCATGCGCCTATGCCATTGGATTCCTGGCAGTGCACCTCTACTAGTTATGGTTTTCATCTGGACCATCGATTCCATTTCCCGCAAGCTATAAATATGGGGGCCTCTGGTGAGGTCCCCACATATTCACTGTTTTTGGATTTTTCTGAAGGAGGGTGGTCTTCAAGTTGGTCTCCAGCACTGGTCTACTAAGGCGAGCTCTATTTTCCATTGGCGAGCTATACTTTCTCCTTGTCCCGATTGTTGTTGCTGTTGTTTTTAGTTTTCTTTTACTTTCCTTGTCCCGATTGCAATGACTGTATAGAGCCAAGGAAGGAGTGTTAATAGAAGACAATATGTTAGGCAATGATTTCTTTACCTAGTAGGGTTGTAACACCGATACCCTTTGTGACAATTGCTATAGCCGATATATATGCAAGGAGCAGAACGAAAGTCCATCTTGTGCTTATTGTAAGGTCGAAGAAGAGGATAGCATTTACAAGCAAAAACCTTTAACATAGAATAATCTAGGGGTTTCCCAAATAATTTTTCATAAGGAGAGATATTACAGAGGCCTAGAGTTCGTAGTCAATTGATAAGAAAAACAACAGCTTCAGCTGCATCTGCCCAAAAGGACTGAGGGAGAGAGGATGAAGCCAGTAGAGATAACGTGACCCAATAACATGCCGATGTTTGCGTTCAACACTACCATTTTGTTCATGTGTATGAGGACAATGAAGACGGTGAGTGATGCCTGCATCATCAAGATAACGAGAAAGAATGTGAAATTTGCCACCCCAATCTCTCTAGAATTTCTTAATTTTTGTAGAGAATAAGGTCTCCACTTTATTCTTAAATTTAAGAAAACCTTCCTTCAACAATAAGAGGTCCTTTCTTCTCTTTGTTGATGATTTTACTAGAATGATGTGGGTATATTTCTTAGATGCAAATCACATGCATTGCCTACTTTTATTCAATTCAAAGCTTTAGTTGAGAAGCAAAGTGATCACAAATTAAAAGTTTTGAGAACTGATAGAGGAAAAGAGTTTACATTGAGAGAATTTGGGAAGTATTGTGAAGAACAAGGCATCAAAAGAAAGTTGATAGTAAGACATACCCCACAAAAAAATGGGGTAGCTAAAAGAAGAAATAGAACCATTGTAGAAATGACATGGAGTATGATGCAAGGTAAAAATCTTCCCAAAAATTTCTGGGCTGAAGCAGTTCATACTGCTGTCCACATATTAAATTGCTTTTCCACCAAAGCCGTGCAAAATAAAGCACCTTTTTTAGCATGGAACAAAAGGAAGCCTATTGTTAGAATGAAGTGCTCAGTTGCATTGCTTATGCTCACATTTCCTCAAAGAAATGAGAGAATTTTGATGGCAAAGGTGAGAAATGTATCTTCTTTGGTTATAGTGATGAATCCAAAGGTTATAGATTGCTAAATCCAACTACAAATGAGTTAGTAATTCCAAGAGACGTGACATGGAATTTTGAAGAAAATTCCCCACAAATAAAGATATATGTTATAGAAAATGAAGAAGTGATGCCCAATGACCATGAGCATGATACAACTACATTAAATGCAAGGCCAACAAACTTAAGAAGATCAAGCTCAATAAGTTTCAATCCAGGAATGGATCCCTCAAGTTCAAAAAACTAAGATCCATGGAATGTAAGCCCAAGTGATGTAGATTCGAATACTCCACCAAGAAAGGTACGTTCACTTCAAGAAACCTTTGGTTCTTGGGATGTTGCATTTCTTGTTTTAGAACTACAAAAGTTTGAAGAAGCTACAAAAGAAGAAGTTTGGGTGAAAGCTATGGATGAAGAAATTGAAACGATAGAGAAGAATAAGACATGAGAGTTGGATAAACCCAAAGGAAAAGAAGTGATTGGGCTGAAATGGGTTTACAAAACAAAGTTCAATGAAGATGGGTCAGTCCAAAAGAACAAAGCAAGGTTAGTGGCTAAAGGCTATGCCCAACAACCGGGGGTAGATTTCCATGAGACTTTGCACCAATTGCAAGAATGGAAATAATTAAAACAGTGCTTACACTTATTGCTCAACTAAAACTGCAAGTGTTTCAATTTGATGTGAAATTAGCCTTTCTAAATGGAGATTTAGAAAAACTTTATGTTGAACAACCACAAGGATATGTGATAGAAGGAAAGGATGAGAAGGTTTACAAGCTTTGAAAAGCTTTGTATGGCTTAAAGCAAACACCTCAGGCATGGAATAGCAAGATTGATAAATATTTCTATAAGAATGGATTTGAAAAATGTCCAAACCAGCCACCACTCTATGTCAAGAAGGAAGGTATGCATGGTTTTATTCTTGTTTGTCTTTATGTTGATGATTTGATTTATACAAGTAATAGCCCAAAATTATTGAATGAATTCAAATTAGGAATGACAAAGGAATATGAGATGAATGATTTGGGGTTAATGAGATACTTTCTTGGGATTCAAGTGAAGCAAAGAAAAGGTGAAATTTTTATATCCCACAAGAAGTATGTTGATGATTTGTTAAAAGGTTTTATATGTCAACATGTAAACCCCTAACTACTCCTATGGCTTTTAATGAAAAGTTGTCAATGGAGGATGGAGCAGAATTGGTAGATGCATCAATCTACAGAAGCTTTGTTGGTTCCTTGATTTATCTCACTAACACAACGCCATATATTGTATTGTTTCAAAATACATTAACAAACCAAGTAAAGTTCATTTTGGTGCAGCAAAGAAAATACTCAGATATGTGAAAGGAACAAAGAACTTTGGGCTGAAATATGAAAGGGAAAATTACTGCAAGCTAGTTAGATTTTCAGACAATGATTGGGCTGGTTCCATAGATGATCGGAAAAGCACAACTGAATATGTTTTTTCTTTGGGAAGAAAATGATCTCTTGATCATCTAAGAAACAAAATACTGTGGCACTTTCTTCAACTGAAGTAGAATACATTTCAGCCACTAGTGCATCTTGTGAAGCAATTTGGCTTAGAAGACTTTTGAAAGACCTTCAATTTGTGCAAGATGGCCCAACTACAATCTACCATGACAACACTTTAACTATTACAATGACCAAAAATCTAGTTTTTCATGGAAGAACAAAGCACATTGAGCTAAGACACCACTTCATCAAAGAGTCAACTGAAAAAGGAGAAATTGAATTGAAGTTCATCAAGACTGAAGATCAAGTTGCTGGTTTCTTCACCAAGCCCCTAGCTTTTGAAAAAATTTTGCATTTTAGATCTCTAATGAAAATTACAAATTAAGAGGGGGTGTTGAAAAGTAAGAGTGGTAATTTTGTAATTTTTTTTTATATTTTGTCTTTTGTATTAAGTGGATTGCCTTGGGAGTTGGAAGCTTAAAGGTCGGTAAAAGTAAAACTCCTTAATATATCTTGTAATTTGAAATATTTTATAATAGAGCTCAAGAAGCTAAGAACAAAGGAAAACCGAGAACTCTACATGGGCTTTTCATCTTCTTCTCTTCTTCTCCTCATTCTATATTCCTTTTCTCTTCTACAGATTTTTTGGTTGCTCCTTAGATTTTTACCACTACACTTCCGTTGCTCCAACATTTGTTTTGTTAAAGGGTAATTTTTTTTTTTCTCTTAATTAGATTTTGTTTTGTAGTTATTTTCTTTTTGGTTTGTTCTGTTTCTACTCTGTAGACTTTTTCTTTTTATGTTGCTTTGTTGATTGAATCTTCATACCAGAAAAAAAAAAAGAACAAAGATTTGAGCATATATTTGGTTACAGGATACTTACATATATATGATTGGTTAAGAGTAGTCAAGGAGCAAGGAGGAGTAAAGTAATGAAAACAACATTCAAAAGAAAAAGCAAGGCTTATCCACTCTGGAAGGTGGGAATGAAAACATACACAAAATTGCACCTTTTCTTGGATTAAGCCAGTCGTCCAAGAAAGAGCTTCCTCGCCTGCAACTCTATATCCCTTTAAGAACAACGATGTATGTCTAGAATGACGATGGAGGTCCTTTGTGATGTTCAGGATCTGACCCTCTAAGTGATTCTCTTATGAACCCTATGTCCATCACCATCTTGCTTGGGCGAGTCTTCGTTTACCCACCTACACTAATGTCAGACGATTGTGGAAGTCCTCTGATGTTCAGGATCTGGACCTCCAGGTGATTCTCTCATCAATCCTATGTCGTTCACCATTATGCTTGGGCGAGTCTCCGTTAACCCACCTAAACTAACGTCGAACAATGATGGAAGTCCTTTGTGATGTTTAGGACCCAATCCTCCAGGTGATAATGCTCTCATCAATCCTATGTCCATCACCATCTTCCTTGAGTGAGTCTCTGCTAACCCATGTAAACTAACGTCAGACAATGACGGAGTTCCTTTAATATTCAGGATCTGGCCATCCAGGTGATTCTCTCATCAACCCTATGTCCATCACATTCTTTCTAGGGTGAGTCTCCATTAACCCACCTATACTAACATCAGACGAAGACCGAAGTCCTTTGTGATGTTCAGGATCGGGTCCTCCAGGTGATTCTCTCATCAACCCTATGTCCATCACCATCTTGTTTGGGCGAGTTTCCGTTAACCCACCTAACAATGATAGAAGTCCTTTGTGATGTTCAGGATCCGGTCCTCCAGGTGATTTTCTCATCAAACCTATGTCCATCACCATCTTGTTTGGGCGAGTTTTCGTTAACCCACCTGACGATGATGGAAGTCCTTTGTGATGTTCAGGATTCGGTCCTCCAGGTGATTCTCTCATCAACCCTATGTCCATCACCATCGTGTTTGGGCGAGTTTCCGTTAACCCACCTGACGATGATGGAAGTCCTTTGTGATGTTCAGGATCCGGTCCTCCAGGTGATTCTCTCATCAACCCTATGTCCACCATCATCTTGCTTGGGCGAGTTTCCGTTAAGCCACCTGACGATGATGAAAGTCCTTCGTGATGTTCAGGATCCGGCCCTCCAGGTGGCACTCTCGCCAATCCAATGTCCATCATCATCTTGCCTGGGCGAGTCTCCTTTAACCCAAGTAAACTAACGTCAAACGATGATGGAGATCCTTTGTGATGTTCAGGATCCGGCCCTCCAGGCGACACTCTCATCAACCCTATGTCCATCATCATCTTGCTTGAGCGAGTCTCCCTTAACCCACGTAAACTAATTACGTGGCTGTTGGTATCCTTCTTCTGTATATTCAGAAACCCATGTTGAACTCGTGCCTCTGCTGATACAACAATGAGGATCAGTAGGACAAGCAAGAGCAACATCAACACTCTCCGCACAGTTGAAGTCGCCATCGAAATGTTTAAATGAGTCATAAAAAACGAAAGAAGTAGCTACCAATTTCAGCTACCCAAATTGAAAGGAGTGATTTGTGGATACTGAGAAGCGATGTGAACGTACATATTTATAGCGATCAACACTCTCCGCACATGTATGCATATTTTGTTGTGTAAGGGTGTTAAACTCTTTACTTTTTTTTAAAGATTTGATAATGGAAGGTCATCTCGGCAGAATGGCAGGCATAATGGCTCAAACTCATTGTTTGTTTTATTAGTTGGACTGACCGGATTAATAATCAAAAGTAGAAATGGAAGTGACCAACAAATCTTCTAATTGGTTATTACATAGATGGGACAGGTGTTGTGTTGCACGTTGACTGTGTGCTTACACAGTGTATCCATTACAACAATGTACAGAGTCCATATTGATATTATAAATAAATAAAAAAATACTATTAACTTCTACAGTCATTCCTCCATGCCCGAGCTTTGCCAATTTGCCGCCTGATTCGCTTCACAGAAGAGATCAAGATTATTTAAATTCCAACTGAGTCAACTGATTTGTAAGGTTCTTTTTATCTGTTTTTTGTCTTTTTTTTTGATAGTTGATTTATGTTGTAATGTCAATGATAACAATTTGAATATTCAGCAGATAGGGATTTAATCATATCTTATTCACAGAAAAGGGAGAACTGTATTTAGTTTATTGACTGTCTTTTGCTCAGTACTTAAAATCTGTGGCCTAGCAGCAATATCTAGATTTTACTTTTTTTTTGTATGAATCTAGTCAGCAGATTTAGATAGAGAGAGAGAGACGAATATGTTCTACCAACTAATGAAGCTCAAGATAAAATTCCAAAGCATTATTTCTTAATTGTCTGATTCTTGAGAGCTTATTCATTGGAAAGATAGTGGCTTTGAATGAAAAAAAAATGAAGAAAAAGGGAAGTACAACCATAAACAGTATATATCTAAATATATACGATGTGCAATCTTCACCAATGGACATTTCTTTTCTGCGCTGAAACCATTTGATCAGAGTCGATGGATTTGATTTTGAATTGTTATATTTAGAGAAGAATAAGGAAAGGTGGTAATTAGTTAGTTCTCTACAATTTTGGACGCATAATAGGCAGGGAGAATATTGTACAGATGCAAAATATCTGGGATTACCGTTGTGTGAATCTATGATGTGGAGAGAGTGCTAACACTCCCCCTCAAGTTGGCGAGAAGATGGTTTGAACTAACTTGCCCATAATCTGCTGGTGCACATTAGGGCTCAATGATTTGTGAAAATATCAGCAACTATGTAGTGGTTGGGGTGTAAGAAGGCTGCAGTAGGCCAGATTGGATTCGTTCACGAATGAAGTGGCAGTCTATGTCGATGTGGTTTGTTCGCTTGTGAAAAACTGGATTATTTGCAATGTGCAGAGCAGCTTTATTATCACAAAAAAGAGTGGTGGGAGAAAATGGAACACCTAGATCATGAAGAAGGTAATGGAGTCAGTGAACTTCGTCTGCTGTGGAGGCCATAGATTGATATTCAGCGTCGGCGGAAGAACAGGAAACTTTAGACTGGCGCTTGGATTTCAATGCAATGGGGCTGTTCTCCAAAAACATACAATATCCTGTAACAGAGCGATGAATGCTAGTACAACCAGCCCAATCAGAATGGCAATAAGCCGTTAGTTGGAGTGAACTCTCAGAAGAAAGAAAAATTCCTTGGCCAATTGATTGCTTGAGATAACATAAGACACGGAGAGCAACATTCCAATGACTGTTAAGTGGGCGATGCATCAACTGGATGAGGTGATTGACAACGTAGACAAGTTCAGGCCAGGTGATGGTTAAGAATAGGAGACGACCAAGAAGATGATGATAGCAGCTAGGATCTTCAAGTGGCAAGCCATTATTAGTAGAGAGTTTACAATTATATATTCTCCATTGGTGTTAAAATGGGCCGAGCATCTGTAAATCCAGCATCAATGAGTATGTCGAAGGCGTTTTTGCATTGTGATAAGAAAATGCCCCATTTGGAACGGGCAACCTGCTAAAACAATAATAGAAATAAGCTGATAGAAAAACTCTCACACACTCACGAGAGGAAGAGGTCTGTATTTATATACATGAGAGCTACATAGATAGTAGAATTACGTTAGGAATGAAACAGAGGAAAAACAAGGATAGAGTTATAGTTGGATTAGTTGTTTACATGAGAAAACGATAAGGCTAAGGCTGAGTTCTTATCCTTATCGTTGACAACACCCGCAAGATCAACGGGGCAACGTTGAGCTTGGAGCGTAGTTGACTAAACCGTTCAGAGGAGAGCCCTTTAGTGAAAATGTCGGCAACCTGTGCAGCAAAGCTAATAAACCGAACATCAAGCTTGCATTGAAGTACCAAGTCATGAATGAAGCGGAAATCTACTTACTTCAATGTGTTTAGTGCGAGCTTTAAACATAAGGTTGGCAGCAAGGTAAGTGGTGCTGAGATTGCCACACCAAACAATGGGAGTAGTAGTCAGATGTACATGTAATCTAATTGATCTCTGTTGCTACATTGGCAAGTGCTCTAAGTTCAGATTTGGTGCTGGAGCGGGCCACAGTGGGTTGCTTTCGAGCACTCCAAGAAAGGAGATTATCACCAAGGAATACAGAGAACCCTCCAATGGAACGTCTATCTTCGGGGCAACCAGCCCAATCGGAATCCCTGAACACCGTTAGAGATGAAAGAGAGGAGTGACGAAATACCAGGCCCAGGCGGATAGTTTGTTTGAGATAGCGGAGAATCTGTTTAACTACTAGCCAATGTGCAGTGGTGGGTTGATGCAAGAACTAGCAGACTTTATTAATGGAGAAGGAGAGGTCTGGCCTGGTTAATGTTACATATTGAAGAAAGCCAACGATGCATCTGTATAGCGTTGGGTTGGTGAGAGGTTCGCCATCATAAGAGGAGAGAACAATTAGCAGCAATAGGTGTTAGATAGGTAGGGCTGTTCATAACAACACCCAAACCGACCAAACCGACCAACCCGGTCCCATCCAATCCGAGTTGGCCGGTGTTCTTCATCACTGGTCAGTTTTGGGTTACAAAAAAACATAAACCGATGGTTCGGTTCGGTTTCGGTTTTCATGTGTGAAAAGCAAAACTGAACCGACCCGAACCGACTTAGATATATATTATATATATATATAGATATTATATATATATATATATGATATATATCAGTTTTACTATATATATATTTCAGATATATATTTGTGGAAATATATACATATTTCAGCTTTATTTCAGAAATATACATATTATATATAAAATTTATGATATATAAAATATCAGTTTTAATCCATCAAATCATTTTTAATTTTCATACATCTAGCCTTTGCTTTCTTAGACTTGAATCCTTTACCGTTCACACCGAGAGAATCATTCACAAAACCAACCCAAACTGACCCAAACTGATTCAAACCGACCAACTCAGTTTTACTTAGTACTGGGTCGGTTTGGGTTTCATTTCTAGGTAAACCGACCAAGTCGGGTCAGTTGGAAAAATGCCAGTAAACCAACCCAACTCCACCCATGAACAGCCCTAGAGATAGGCTTGGAGCCCAACATTTCAGCTCTATCCAACATTTCACCCCTAGAGATAGCCACCTTATGAAAAACCAAGGACTATGGGCAGATGCAAGATTAGCCCATTAGGTATTACCCTCAATGGTATTACACTTAACCTCTCAGCCCATAATGATCAAACATTGTCGGACAAGAGAGGATCTCTCCATCAACTGCAACGAACAGTGTTGCACTCTCTACTCACATGGATCCTGGGAATTAAAACAATTTATAAACATTTTGAAACTATAATATATATATATATATATATATATGTATATCTTTATATAAATATATTTTGCAAAACAAATTTCAACGGTTGAAATCAACTATCGGCAGTTTAGGATTTCATTAGAGAGAGTGCATCCCCGACCATTCACTTTGTCCGACAAAGGGGCTGATCCTGTCACTATGATCATCCACTTATATGAATTCTCGAATTGTCCCAACATACCCAGGTTTTGACCCCCCTCTAAGGATCTCACTGATTGGCATATCAAAGATAGCCCGATCCGACACCTAGTGCAATACGATAATCGAGTCTGGGGGTCAGGTGTAACATTCCAGTTTTGCCCATCTATCTCCAAGGTCCAGGGCAATACTGAAATTTTGGTCCGGTTCAGGGTTTCAAGAAAACGCACACTGCATGTACCTCAAGTCTTACCCTAGCAGCTGAGACAAGCCACCCCAACCAACTTGACGGCACATGAGTGTCAGCCTTGGCAGGATAAATCTCCCCAGATCTATCCAACAGTTATGAAGATTCTTAACTAACACAAGTTTCATGAATGTTCAATTTAAGGGTATTACGCAGAAACACACCACAATGACATGAATTAATTATGTACTTTATTCATTTACAATAAATGTCAAAAGGTACATCAATCTGATTGGAGCTAAGGGCATAATTGTCTAACAGGTGAGTGAACTGATAATGTAACGAGCTATATCCCAAAAAATGTATAAGTTGTTAGAGGGGAGGTGAAGGCATTTGTATCCTCGATATGACGAGCTATATCCCAAGAAGACAAATGGCTGAGAGAAAAAGTCCAGCTTGTGTTTATTGTAGGGCCGAAGCAAGGGATAACAACGATAACCAAAAACCTTGAAGAGAGTGTAGTTGGGTGATGTTCCAAGAGGTTTTTTAAATGGTGAAATGTTGTACATGGCAGGAAATGGTAGACAATTAATGAGAAAAGTGGTTGTTTGTATAGCATCATCCCAAAAGGACAAGGGGAGAGAGACATGGCCCAATAATGCAAGGGTGTCTCAACCAGATGCCTGTGCTTTTGTTCAACACGCCCATTCTGTTGAGGGTGTGGGGACACGATAATAGGTAAAAACACGGTATTCACCACCCCAATCACTTTGGAAGGACTTGATGGTGGTAGAGAACTAATTCTGAACTAATTTTTTGAACTATAAGAACGCATCGTTTGCTTGAGATTTGTGGGAAAGCAAATAAATCCATGAAAAGCGGTTGTAGTCATCAAGGAAAACTACATAATATCGAAAACCATTACAAGAAGTGATAGGGGTGGGATCCCAAACATCAGAAAAAATGAGTTGTAATGGTGCAGTAGAACGAGATTCATAACACAAAAATGGTAATTGTTTACTCTTAGCCAATTGACAAGACTCACAAACAGAACTGAAATAATTATTAGAAGGTAAACCAAATTTACTAATGACACTCTTGACTATGGACAAGGCTGGGTGCCCAAGATGGGCATGCCAACGAGACATGGATGCTTTTTCACTACTGAATGTCTAAGGCGAGTTGTTGGAGGATAGAGACTTGGCATCTTGAACTGCAGCTGGCAACTGGTAGAGACCACTCTTATTGGGTCCACGAAGAAGTTTCTTCCCCATAGGGTCTTTTACAACAAAAAAAGATGGGTGAAACTCAGAAACAACGTTATTATCACGGGTAAATTGAGAAACAGAGAGTAGATTCTTAGCAAGAGAGGGAACATGTAAAATATTTTGTAAATGGAAAGTAGGATTGCTATGAGATATATGTGAATAACCAATATTGTGAATGCTCAAACCTATGCCACCTCCGACGTGGACTTGGTCTGTACCAGTATGCTCAACACATTACTGAAGATTATTAGCATCAGGGGTCATGTGGTTTGTAGTCCCTGAATCGGGATACCACGTGAGATCAGCACCCATATGAGAAGAATATGTCTAATAGGCCTGTGCAAGAGGACTGTTCTCTATAGAACCAGTGTAAGAGATATCAAACCGGTGTCTGCAGGTGTGAACGGTATGACCAGCTTTGGAGCATAACTGACATACAACTCTTGGAGCATTGTTTGGGCCTCGAGATGATGAACGACCTCCTCAACCACCACGTCCTCCTCTACCATGGGGAGTGAAGCCCCCACGATTTTGGTTTGAATTGGATCGATTTTGAGACTTGGATATGGCCAGATTAGCAGATCATACACTGCCTATACCAACTGGCATAGGTATGATCAGCTTCTCAATAAGAGAAGAAATAATCTAGCTTAAGACAAGCTGATCATACCTGTGCCAGTTGGTATAGGCAGGGTTTGTGATCCTTCTAGTGCTATCATTAGGATCAGGTATCTCTTTTGGTGGACGAAAACAACCGAACCATCAACCAGCCCCATCATGTTGCAAGAATTCAGAAGGGGGTAGAACTATGCACGCCAAACATTGTAGTTGTCACCATTGAGTCTGATAGGAAATAGCTGGGTGAAACTTGGGACTGCAGGAAGAGCAGATGAGAAATCAAAAGTTGGAGTTGCTGTAGGAGTGTTGGTTGATGCCGCATTATGGACTGTGGTGTTACTATTTGAAGTAATGGTGAAGTCCCTGATCTGATCAGCTGAGAGCTCGGATACCATGAAACAATAACAGAAATAAACTGATAGAAAAACTCTCACACACTCACAAGAGGGAAAGTTTTGTATTATTATACATGAGAGTTACATAGATAGTAGAGTTACATTAGGAATGAAACAGAAGAAAAACAGGAATAGAGTTACAACTGGATTAGTTGTTTACATGAGATAACAATAAGGCTAAGGTTGGGTTATTATCCCTATCGTTCACACCTCGAAACCAAGTATTTCAACACTCCAAGATCTTTGATGTGGAATTTAGAATGCAGTAACTGTTTTAAGAGACTAAAGTGCTGAAGAGTCATCACCTGCAAAAAGATATCGTCGACATAGACTAACATGTAAAAGAAAAAACCATTAGTAGCTTTGGTAAATAAAGAATAATCAGCTTTTGATTGAGAAAAACCAAATGCAATGAGAGTAGATGCAAGTTTAGCAAACCAGCAATGAGATTTTTGTTTGTGTTAGAAGGGTTAAGATCCATCATATGGATGGCCGAACCATGCTAAATTGCTAGGTGAAATTTCAAAAATTCCCCAATTCTTTTGAGAATGGAATTCCCTATGTTTTGAAAAAACTGTATTTTTCAGGATCGGTTTTGCACTGAATCAAACCAAATTTGAAACTAATCAAAGAAGGAGATGTATACCTAATACGGATACCACAAATGTAGATCCCAAGGTGGAAGTTCACGCCCAAATGAGTCCTAAAACCAGCCTCCACTGAATACTGCATAGTGTATTCCTGAAGTCGGTTCATCAACACAGTTTTCTACAAAACTGAGATCCAACTGTTTGGATCAAACTAAGGATGATGAGTTGGATATCCCCTGAATTTTTTTGCAAAAATCATAGTTGAACTGATCTAAACCAATCCCAAATAGCTGATGTCGAACTAGGAAAAAACTGGGAGACAAAAGGGTGTAGAGAGAACCAGAAACTACAAAAAAATGAAGTTGTCTTGGACTGGTCCGCCCCCTTCTCTTTTATAATCTCTTATGGAGCTATCTCGTAATCTAATTAGGACATAATCTAGATCTAAATCAGATCTGGACTCTAATTCAACATACACCTTATCTTCTTATAAGATTAGGTGCTTTATACCCAAATCCAAACCCAGATTCGCCCATGTCACATAACAACTTAAACTATCATGTGACAGCTTAATTATTCATATTAATTATGGGCCTTAGACCCATCATCTATAAGGCTCATGACCCAAGGATAACAGACTTAAATAAGATAAAGCACATAAGGTAATCAGTCTTTAATGGTCTCTTACACTTAACCTCTCAGCCCATAATGATCACAGCATTGCCAAACAGGGAATGACCTCTCCCCTATCTACAAGGTATAATGTCACACTCTCTGCTCGGATGGATCTCAGGAATTAAAACCTTTTGCAAACATTTTTCATAAAACATTAATATATATCATATAGATCCTAGGAATTAAATCCCTTTGCAAACATTTTTCGTAAAACATTAATACATATATCATATAGATCCTGGGAATTAAATCCCTTTGCAAACATTTTTCACAAAACATTAATATATATCATATAAATATATTTTGCAAAACCAAATCTCAAACACAGTTGAAATCCACTATTGGAAATTTAGGTTTCCATTAGAGAGAGTGTAAACCCTATCATTCACTTTGTTCGACAAAGGAGTCGATCCTATCACTATGATCACCCACTTAGATGAGTTCTAAAACTGCTCCAACATACCCAGGTTCTGACCCTCAATGGATCACACTGGAAAATGGGCCAATCCTATCAAGTTTAGGGGTTAAGTGTAACTTTTTAGTTTTTCCCATCAATCTCCAAGGTCTAGTGTATAACTGGAAAATGGTCTAGGTTCAGTGTTTAATCCAAACACACACTACATGTTCTTTAGGTCTAACCCTAGTAGCTGAGACAAGCTGCCCCAACTTCTTTGGTAGCACATCAATGTCAGCCTTGGCAAGATAAACTCCCCAAGTCTATCCAACGACTAAGAACATTCTAAAGTAACACAAGTCTCATAAGTATTCAATTTAAGGGGTAATTTCACATAAATATATCAATATCAATATGAAACAGTAATGTACTTTTATTCATTTATAATAAATGTATCTATGCATCAATCTGATTGGAGCTAAGGGCATACACTGTCTAATAGCTCCCACTTGCACTTAGGTCTAATTGGGTACAAGCCTCAGTCCCATACTGTCCACGTGTTTCTCAAACACTTTCTATGTTAGTGGCTTAATTAATGAGTCTGCCACATTCTCCGCTGATGCTACCTTTTAAATCTCGATGTCACCTCTACCAACAATCTCCCATAAAGTTAGTGTTATCATACAACACTAGAATGGGTGATGTGGTACGATTCCAAATTCTTAGATGAATTTCTTGATCCATACTACTTATTAGGTAGCCTCACTTACAGCAATGTGCTTGGCCTCGGTCTTGGACTATTTTTCTTACTACATAGGATCCCAAAATATCAAGATATAGACTTTCTATTATCTAGGTCAGGTTGAAAGTCGGCATCAGTATAACCGATCATCTGTAGTGAACTACCATTGAAGATAAGACAATAGTCTTTAGTCTTTCGTAGGTACTTTAGTATGTATTCCACAATAGTCCAATGCTCTTGTCCTATGTAAGATTTGTATCTACATACAACACTAACGGCCTGAGCAAAGTCTGGCCGAGTACACAACATAGCATATAAGATGCTCCCTATGGCTGAGGCACAAGGAACATTTCTCATGTCCTCTATCTCCTCAAGGGTCTTATGTGACATTCCTTTGGAGAGAATGACTCCATCCTTTAAAGGAACGAATCTCTTCTTGGAGTTTTGTATGTTGTATTTGTTGACGATCTTGTCAATGTAAGTAGATTGGGATAATCTAATTATCCTCTTTAATCTATCTTTATAGAGTCGAAGTTCCAAGATATATGAGGCTTCTTCAAGATTTTATCATGAAGAATTGCTACGAAAGTCATAACTTAACCATAGTCAACATTCCTACATCATTCCCAATGAGCTGAATGTTGTCTACATACAAAATCATAAATGTAAACATATCTCCTACTATCTTTCTTTAAACTTAGGGTTCATATAGATTCTGCTCAAAATCAAACTACTTGATTGTTGAGTAAAATCGGATGTTTCAGCTTCTGGAAGCATGGCCACATGCAAGAATGTCTCCTCATAATCGACTCATTCTTTCTGAGTGTACCCTTCCACTACAAGTCGAGCTTTATATGTATCAATCTTTCCATTAGAGCTTTTCTTCTTCTTGTAAATTCATTTGCAACCGATTGCTTTCACCCCAGGGGTGGGTCTATGAGAGTCCAGACTTTGTTGGTTTTCATCGAGTCCATCTCGACTTTCATGGCATCTACCCACTTCAGGGAGTCTATGTCCAACCAAGCTTTTGTATAAGTCACGAGATCTTCTTCACTATCCGTAGCTTCCTTCAACTAACTTTCTTGAACATAGCCATAACGAACTGGAGGTCCAAAAACTGGAGTAGATTTTCTAAGATTGATATTATTATCTAAAATCTATAGGTTATCTACTACTACTCCTGAGCTCTATTTATCAAGAACAACTTCCTGATGATGACTGTTCAAGATGTAGTCTTCTTCCAAGAAGTAGGTATTTCGACTAACAAACACATTTGTTCTCATGGGTCAAAGAAGAGATACCCTACAGAGTCCTTAGGGTAGCCTACAAATAGGCAATAGCTGATTTTGGATTCCAATTTGTCTACACTTGTCTTTTTGACGTGTTCTACACAACCCCACATTTTTCAAGTGTCTTACACTTGATTTCTTGCCAGTTCAAAGCTCATAAGGAGTCTTACGAACTAACTTAGTTGGAACTTGGTTCAACATGTAAATTGCAATTTCCAATGTATGCCCCCCAAAAGGATATGGGTAACTCTGAATGGACGAGGAGTGATCGAACCATATCTAATAGAGTCTGATTTCTTCTCTCTGACACACCATTTAATTGTGGTGTAGCAGGAGGAGACAACTGTGATATAATCACATTGTCTTTTAAGTAGTTGCTAAATTCATTAGAGAGATATTCACCTCCTCAATTTGATTGAAGGGTTTTGCTCTGTCTCCCCAACTGTTTCTCAAGTTCTTGTCTAAACTCCTTGAAC
This sequence comes from Nelumbo nucifera, assembly GCF_055504915.1. Lineage (NCBI taxonomy): Eukaryota > Viridiplantae > Streptophyta > Magnoliopsida > Proteales > Nelumbonaceae > Nelumbo > Nelumbo nucifera. The sequence goes on from NC_142649.1 coordinate 18,803,435, forward strand.
TTTTTAAAAGATTTAAGCTTATGTCTCATTAGGTACACGTAACCATATCAAGAATAGTCATCAGTGAAAGTTATGAAATAATATAGGACCACATATATCATTATGTATAAGGTCAAGTGTGCTTGTAGTTCTTTTAGCCTTACCTGTAAATGGCATTTTTTCCATCTTGCCTTGGAGGCAAGTCTCACAAGTTGGTATATCTTCCATAGTGAGAAAATCTAGAGGACCATCCTTCACTAATCTTGTGATGCGTTTATATGAATATGGCCAAGTCGGTAATGCCACAGGCATGTGGGACTAATTGTATCATGTGTTCTTTTTTCGGGGATGTGTTCTGATACAATTTCAGTTATATTTGTTTCTGGAGAACATAAGGACTATTCTCACGTTCTCTGTGAGTAACGAATTTGTTATTCAATTTAATTGTAATCTTATTACTAAACAAAATAGAATAACCATCCTTACACAACTTAGAAACTCAAATCGGATTTTTTCTAAATAAAGGTACATAAAAACAATCTTTTAATTTAATAATTCCTTCTCTAAAAATTAAATCTATTGTTCCTATAGCAGCAGTTGCAACAGTTGCAATCGTCCCCATGTAAAGCACAACATCATCATCGTTCAACCTTCTGCTTTCCTTAAACCCCTGCAATGTGTTATATGCATGAGTGGAAACCCTAAAGTCAATACGCCATGATGTAGAAGTGACCAATATATTAGTATCTATGAAAAGAGATTTGAAATTACCTTATTTGTTCTTGTGGGATTCCAAATACTAAGGACAATTCCTCTTTTAGTGCCCAGTCTTTTTGCAAAAGTGACATTAATCAGATGACTCGTCTCTCTTCAGTTTTTTCGGTTTGCCTCCCTTTTTCTAAGACGTCTTCTTACCCTTCATTTTCTTCTTGCTAGATTTTTCACCTTCAACAAACATGGTAACCAGCTTATCCTTTTAATTAGTTTTTTACATATTTACAACATATTCCTACAAGTTAACTTTTATCTTGTTCATGTTGTAGTTCATAACAAACTGATTAAATGATAAGGGTAGAGAGTTCAGGACAGCATTAGTCTTGGTGTCATCATTAAGTTGGGAGCCAAGAGCCTCCAATTCATTTATATAACCTATCATCTGCATGACATGGTCATGAATTGATTGGCTTTCGGTCATCCTCGTGGTCATCAATAGTTTGAGGACCTTTTGTCTTGCAAAACGATTTAGCTCCTCATACATGGTTTTTAGACTATCTAGGATATCTTTGCAGATATCAATTTTGTCAAATTGTCTCTAGATAGAATTATCCAAGGAGGCTATGACATAACACCGAGCAAGTGAATTCTTCTCTTCCTATTCCTGATATTCCCTCCCTTCTTGCCTCAGAAGCCCTATCACATGGGCATTCCGGTGCTAGGTTTTTGGCAATCTTGTCCAATTTCTCTAATGTGAGCACTAGGTTTAGGTTATGAAACCAGTCTACATAGTTGGGTCCTTTTAATTTGTTGTCATCTAACAATTTAGTGAATTGTTCGTGTGCCATTTCTGAGAAAAGGCATGATTAATTAGTCCATGGCCATAATATTGTTTCATTTTATCTTTCATAAAATGGACTTTTATCTGTGTTCCAACTCCATTTGTTCATCTCTTACATTTTCCTCCTATCTCAATGATGAGGATATAGCTCATGTCCCTGGAAATGTGAGAAATCACATAGGTGCATGGGGCTAACTATTTCAATTGCATAATCCCATCACTTTCTATGAACGATTACATATCCGCCCATCCAATGAGCTTGGCCTCCATTTGACAAGGTACCATGGAAGAGTCTTTCATTTTAGGATAGGCCCCTCCAACTAGTCTATGATGCCCCTAAAACCTCATGAAGCAATCTCACTAACTGTCTTAGTGAAATGGATTGCCCAATTTTATGGTGCATCTGTACCCAACAATTCAGCCTGTTTTCATGCTAATGACGGAAGGCCTTTAGAGATATCATCTTATGATATTCCCTATCTCATTGCACTTATATTAATCATGAGGGAATGTGTATATTAGTTCTTAGGTCAGATTTATGTCATACCATAGTGGCTCCTACTGACTTTCATAAAGTCAGATTCAAATGGGCCCACAATTGGCTAGGGTTTTCATGAGGTTCCTCTTGTGGAAGAAGCTATTGAGGGAGACTATTAGAAAAAGGAGAATATGTAATGATTCATGGAAATCATGGCACTAATGTGTATTTAGCCATGATGTTCATAGAGAGCCACATAAGTCAAAACATAGGATAAGCACTTATGTCCCATGAATGAATCACATCCATTCAACACATCACATACACATACATAATTGATCCATATCAATTTAAAACTTGTAAAACCTATATCAATTTAGATTAACACATGATCAGCCCGTTAATAGACCAAATTATCTAATAATTTTATCTTGGTATATGGGATAAACTATAAAAAGCAGTTCGACCCATATAGCAGTCTATGCTGAAATGCGCTAGTCTACTTTAATCTAACATAAAAGGGTTTTTCAAGTATGGGCCGAATTGGTCCATGCAATGGGACATCAAACCCTTGGCCTAAAACCAATTTTGGGTCACTTAAATAGTCATCCAAAGGGTTGTAATCAGACCCCAAAGAACCATAGGTTTGGCCCAACAAGATTAAACCAAAACTATGTTAGATCGGCCCAGGGTTTGGTGTCCAAAACATGCATCAATTCACATAGGTAATAATTTAACAATATCAGTTATGATTCACAACCACATCAGCAAATAATCAGAAATAAATGGCTAGGGTTGATAGTGTGACAGTTTGAATCCAATCCGAACAAAAATTACATCCCTGCAAAACTGTAATATGCAAATCGATCTCCATTAATACATTCTTTCTAGAAAAAAAAAATTATAGACCGCATAATCAAATTAATCAATTCGGTGTGTACAAATCTTGCCGCCATCAAGAGTTCAATCTCTATCACAATTTCAGCCCAAGATTTCAAGAATCCATAATAGAACAGTTCTACATTATATCAGAATATATCTATATCATTGGCTCACTCTGAGAACCGAATTCTCGAATATTTCTGCTAATTGCTCAAATCAGCTAGACTAGTTCTTGTCGATTTGAGTTTTGGTTTAAATCTGGTTTAGTTCAGTCCATTGGCTGAACCTAGTGCTCTGATACCATTGTTGGAAGGGTTAGGATCCATCATATGGATGGCTGAACCATACCAGATGGCTGGGCAAATTTTCAAAAATTTCCTAATCCTTAAAGGAATGGAATTCCCTATGTTTTGAAAAACTTCATTTTTCAGGATCAGTCTTGCACTGAATCAGACCAGATTTGAAACCAATCAAAGAGGGAGATGTATACCTGATATGGATACCATAAACATAGATCCCAAGGTGGAAGTTCATGCCCAAACCAATCCTAAAACAAGCCTCCACTAAAGATGGCGCAGTGTATTCCTAAGGTTGGTTCAACAACACTGTTTTTTGCAAAATTGAGATCCAACTGCTTGGATCGAACTAAAGATTATGAGTCTGATATCCCCTGAATTTTTCTTGCAAAAATTAGTGCAGAACTGATCTAAATCAGTCCCAGATAGCTGATGTCGAATTGGGAAAAAATTGGGAGACAAAAGGGCACAAAGAGAACTAGAAAATACAAAAATATTAAGTTGTCTTGGACTGATCCGCCCCCTCCTCTTTTATAATCTCTTATGGAGATATCTCCTAATCTAATTAGGAGATAATCTAGATCTAAATCAGATCTAGATTCTAATTAGACATATACCTTATCTTCTTATAAGACTAGGGGCTCCATACCCAGATTCACCCCATGTCACAAGACAATTGTGACAGCATTAGGCCCATCAACTATAAGACTCATGACACAAGGGTATTGCATTACTAACTTAGGCTTGATTTGTAAAGCATGGTGGCACAGTATGGAAATCAAACACATGAGAAAGCTTTAATGAAAAGAATAGAAGTCCAATTTTAGGAAGAAGAATTCTTCACTAAACAATTAAGAGAAAATTGATAACAAGAGAACTGCCTTAGCCTTCCCCTAGCTACTCATTATATAGGTATACAACCTTATGACTCCTATTCCTAATCTGAAAACACTCTATAATAGAATCCTTAAAACTCCTTAAAGAAAATCCTAATCTAATAAAACACTCCAAAATAGAATCCTACTAAAATCCTTCAAAAGGAAAGTCCTAATTGAATATAAATTCGAAATGATGCTAACTTGGTAAAAATGAACTAAGATAGAAAATCTGTGATGGCACTAACTTGGTAAAAACGAATTAAGATAAAGGTCCTATGACGATGCTATCTCAGTAAATATTTACTAAGTTGGGTCGGTGGTGTCATCTCTACTTATTATGTGTCTTGGAATGGTCCCAACTTGCATAGAACTTATCGGCCTTCTCCTATACTACATCATCCTCCCTGGGTTGGGGAGAATCCGTCATCTGATTCAAATCATCATCTGACTAATCGTTGACATAAGGTACCAAGTGTTTGACATTGAAAACATCATGGGTACATATATGGCTAGGTAGCTTTAGTCTGTATACATTCTCATTGATGACTTTGACTATCTTGCATGGTCCAACATTCCTTGGTGCTACCTTTCAACATTGTCCAACCGATAGACATTGCTCTGTTAAAATGGCCAAAACATAGTCTCCCACATCAAATACTAGTTTCCTCCTATATGTACTAAGATGTGTCTTTGAAAACCACTTTGTAAATGTTTACTCGGTCTAAATCTCGTACCACATCATTCTCCCCGGGTTGAAGAGAATCCGACCTCGGATTCATGTTACCATTTAAGAGGCTGCCAACATATGCTGTTGCACTTCCACCGTGCTTCTTAATTTCTAACCCTTTGATAGATAACTAGTGATGTAAGCCTCCAATATGAATTGAGAATTCTTCATTGTATATCTTAAATTTTGAATTCTTATACTTCACAGAACCTGAATCTTCTTTATTGACCCTTTTGAACATTGCTAGAGTGCTTGCCAATAAAGATCTTCATAGACATAGACAATGTGATCATAATCCCCAAGATGATAAGTATTATATTCATCATATTGAAATTCATAATGAATGATGGCATATTTCTCCTTAATAATTGGTTCTTCATCATAGATTGGAGGTTTGTTCCAATCAACAAGTTTATCTTCAAGAGATATTGTTGAGGAGAATAGCCACCCAAGACTTTCAAAACAATCCTCAACAAAATTAAAACAATCAACAAAGTCATAAGATTTGATTTTGCCTTTAGACTCTGAAATTGCTTACTCCTCCATGGAATTCCAGTCCATGAATTCATTTGAGGCTATACCTCCATTAAACTCCACGAACTCAACCTTGAGATCTCTTTCCCATCGTTTTTGTTCACCACTTGCAACTATAACAGATTTGGTTGCTTGTCAAGTAGAGAAACCTGCATGAAACTTTGGGATCTCAACATTGAAACCCGTTTCCCACTGTTTTTGATTACCACCCGCAACTACAACCGATCTAGTTGCTTGCCTTGATGATGAAAGGGAATGCATTGAGATACTTGTGTCGGAGTCGTTGTCCTCTATTTCCAACCAAGAACGTAGCGACTTCACCTCCTTAGTTTGGCCACATCAGTTCCCAATTGGTTTGGCCCGGTGCATTGTTTTTCTATGGTTAGAGAATGTTCATGTTCCATAGAAAGATCATTGCAGTCAAATAGGTCTAATATGTCTCAAATATTTAGTATCAGCCCACCTATATACCTAGCCACCAATTGGTTTTCAGTTTCAGCTAACTTATTTCGGGCTAGTAACAGATGAAACTTCTTTGTATACTCATCTACTGTATCAGTTGCTTACTTTAGATTTTGCAATTCTTGATAAAGTAAACGAATATAATTATTGGGTAGAAATTCTGACCTCATCTTTGCCTTGAGTTTCTCCCATGTCTTAATATTTTTCTTGCCTCTTCTCTATCGCATAACCTTCAATTGATGCCACCATGCTGCTGCTCGTCCACTAAACCAAGTGGTTATTAAGGACACGATCTTATTTTTCGGAACTTCCTTGAATTCAAGGATTTCTTCTACCATGAAGAGCCAATCCTTGAATTCTTCTAGAGTCATGCCTCCATGGAATTTCGGGATCTCAACCTTGAGATCTGCTTTCCACTGCCTCTGATCACCACCCACAACTATAGCCGATTTGGTTGCTTGTATTGATTATGAAAGGGAACGTGTGGGGGCACTTGCATTGGAGTTGTTGCCCCCTCGCAACGATTTTAACTCCTGAGCAAGTGTCTCGACTTGTCTTCTCAGCTCCGCTGTCTCTCCTTGCATTTTTTTGTTGGGTTCTTGCTCCATGATGTGAGCTACTTGTTTCTTCTTAAGAGCCATAATTTGAGAAGGATCAAACATGAGCTCTGATGCCAAATGGTGTAGTATGAAAATGAAACACATGAGAAAAGCTTCAATGAAAAGAGCAGAAGTCAAATTTTAAGAAGAAGAATTCTTCACTAAACAATTAAGAGAAAATTGATAACAAGAAAACTACCTTAGCTTCCACTAGCTACTCTTTATATAGGTATACACCCTTATGACTCCTATTCCTAATCTGAAAACACTCCATAATAGAATCCTTCTTAAAACTCCTTAAAAAGAAATTCCTAATCTAAGAAAACACTCCAAAATAGAATCCTTCTAAAATCCTTCAAAATGGCACCAACTTGGTATAAACAAACAAAGATAGAAACACTGTGATGGCGCCAAATTGGTAAAAATGAACTAAGATAGAAATCATATGATGATGCTATCTCAGTAAATATTTACTAAGCCAGGTCGGTGGCCTCATATATGCTTCTTATGTGTCTTGGAATGGTTCCAACTTGCATAGAATTTATCAACCTTCTCCTATACTACATCACATGGGACCCCACAATGACCTTACATAAGTTTACATGGGTTCAGCCCAGCCTTTGTGAAGAGATTTTCTCAAATTCACTTCTAAATACAATGAATCCCTGAGCAAATCACTATGAGCTCAATATGGGTCCAACATATACACTTAGGACCCGTTCACTTTACGATAAGTTACTTACCCAGGTAACTATAGTGTTGGAATTTTCCCCCAGGTGGGAAAGTTATTTACCCACCTAGGAGATGAATATCACTTACCCAGGTAAATGATACCTAGGAAAATAAACTTTCCCTGGTCTCCACAATAATATAAAAAAAGAACATGGTATTCTTGGTCAATGGGAACCAAAATTCCATTAGCCAACTTTGCTCCCTTTCAAAATCCAAAAAAAGAATGCACCTTAAATGATCCTTGAATTAAGCCATCCTATTAAGACACAAGGATAATAGACTTAAGTAAAATAAAGCCCATTAGGTAATCCACCCTTAATGGTCGTTGACACTTAACCTCTCGGCCCATAATTATTAAAACACTACACGACAGGGAAGGACCTCTCCCTGGCTGCAAGGTATTGTTACACAGTGTATGCCCTTAGCTTCAATCAGATTGATGTACATTTTGACATTTATTGTAAATGAATAAAGTAGATAATTGATTAATGTTATGTATGGTATGTTTCTGTGTAATACCCTTAAACCGGACACTTATGAGACTCATGTTAGTTTAGAATCTTCACAGCTGTTGGATAGACCTGGGGAGGTTTATCCTGCCAAGGCTGACACTAATGTGCTGCCAAGTCGGTTGGGGTGGCTTGTCTCGGCTGCTAGGGTGAGACCTGAAGCACATGTAGTGTGGGTTTGCTTGAAACCCTAAACTGCACCATTTTCTAGTTATGCCCTGGACCTTGGTGACAGATGGGCAAAATTGGAAAGTTACACCTAACCTCTAGACTAGATTATGGTACTACACTAGTTATTAGATCGGGCTGTCTTTGATATGCCAATCAGTGAGATACATAGTGGGGGTCAAAACCTATGTATGTTGGGGCAGTCTAAGAATTCACCTGAGTGGGTGACCATAGTTACAGAATCAGCCCCTTTGTCGGACAAAGTGAATGATCGGGGAATGCACTCTCTCTGATGGAAACCTAAACTGCCGGCAGTTGATTTCAAACTTGTTGAGATTTGTTTTTGTAAAATATATTTATATAGAGATATACATATATATTATGGTTTCAAAAAATGTTTCCAAAAGGTTTTAATTCCCAGGATCCATGTGAGCAGAGAGTGCAACACTGCACCTTGGAGCCGAGGGAGAGGTCCTCTCTTGTCGGGTAGTGTTTGATCATTATGGGTTGAGAGGTCAAGTGTAAAACCATTTAGGACTTTTATCTGATGGGCTAATCTCACTTAAGTCCATAGTCCTTGGCCCTTCATAAGGTGGTTGGACCCAAGGACCATTTAGTGTAAATGTTGGGCCTACTAAGAGCCCATACTGATGGGCTCAGGGGTTCACTGTCTTTAGTAGTGAATTCAGCCAGGCCTTATAATAGAGGCTAGGCTGAACCCATATGGCTTTTGTGGAGATCAATGTTAGGGTCCCATGCCATTCAAAGAGAACCAAACTAGCCAGCAAATGAAAGGTGAAGTGAGCCTGATAACTTAATGGGCCTAAAGCCCAATTCGAACTGGGTTAATTAGTTAATTAAAAGAGGGCAAATTTGATATTAGATCTACTTCTAGACCAGCAACTTAAGAGTTTAGATCCAAATAGAGATTTGGATCAAAGAACCCTTTCCTAATAGGATTAGGAAGCTGATCTAGGGAAGTTATAAATAGAGGGAGAAATCCTTCTATTAAACACTTTTGCAAATCCCAGATCTTCTCTCTGTTCTTGTCGCCCTACCCAGTTCAATCTTCATTGTCGTGGACCGATCAAGAATAGTTATTGATTCTGATTCTTGTTAGAAGAATCAAATCTGAAGTTGTACTCACATCCCCTGCGTGATCCTTGCTGAAGGATTGCAATTCTTGCTAAAGAATTGCTTTGTTGATCCTGCCTCATCCTAAGCTGTGTCATCATCTGTGGAGGTGGGATTCGGTGACCACTTTGGGCATGAACACCTACGTTGGGTGCTACTTGCGTAGATTCCGTATCAGGTATATCCCTCCCTTAATCTTGGTTTCAGATTTGGTCTGGTTTGTTTCAAGAACAAACCTTGAAAAATGTAGTTTTTCTAAATCGGGGAATAGGATTCCCGGAAGGGAGAAATAAATTTTTGAAATTTCTCCCAGCCACCCTGCATGCTTCGGCCATCCATATGATGGATCTCCCTTTTCTTTAGTGGTATCAGAGTTAGGTTCAAGTATTGAACCAAATTTATACAAGATCTGAACCTGCGCAAATGGGCAAAAATTGTTATACCCGATTTGTGCAAATTTGCAGTTTTCTAAGAAATTGGTTCTCGGTTTTGGGCGTGCGATCTGAAATTTAATTCTTTATTTATCTGGAATAATTTTAGAACTGTTATATTATTGTTTCTTGGATTCTTGGGTTGTTTGTGTAATGGAGATCAAAATCTTGATTAGCACCAAGATCTGCGCTCCCTGTTGCTTTTATTCTATTCAATTCGGTCTGTAAATATTTTTTTTAGACGAAATGTATAGGATTTATTCTAATGTAATTAACAGAGAATTAGGTTTTTCTATTTTTTACATTGGAAGAAGTGTTGGTTCGTGCGGAGGAGAAGAAAAAGTTTTGCTGACACAAGATCTGCAATCTGCGATTTGTAGAAATCATTTTTGCTATCTACGATTATTCTTTTTGCAGGCTTGCAGGTTGTCCAAGATCGTCACACTTATAGCCCTCTAATTTTATTTTCTTGGTAATCTTGATTGTCTTTTTTAGTTGTTATTAAATTCATATCACTTTCTTGAATTAATTCTTGAATTGGATGCCAAACCCTAGGCCAAATTTGACATAGTTTGGTTCAAACTGGTTGGACCGAACCCATGGTTCGATGGGGTTAGTTCTTTGGCCCAAATTCAGTTATGGGCCAAGGGTTTGATGGCCCATTACAAGATGTAATTAGGCCCACCCCTATAAAACCCAATTTTGATAAGTTAAAGTAGAATCAACCCTATTTCAGCATTACAACTATATGGGCTAAACTGTCTTTTACAGTTTAGCCCATATACCATGATAATATTATATGATAATATTATGGGCCTCAATGAAACTTTAATTAATTAGGGTTTTACAGTTTATGTGATTGATTGGATCAATTTTCATGCATGTGAATGTATGTGATGTGTGATGTGCTTCGTAAATGGGCCACAAGCACTTGGCCCATGTTTATTCATTAGTGGCTCTCTACGCATACCATGGCCGAATGCACATCATTGCCATGATGCCCTAAAGATCATTGGATGATCTCCCTTCTCAATGAGCCCCAGATCAGCTTCCTCCCTAAGAGGAACTGTGTGGAACCCTAGCTGTTTTGGGCCCATTTGAATCTAACTTTGAAAAAGTCAATGGGAGCCACTTTTGTTTGACCAAAATCAGATCTAGGGTCATAACAACTTGTTCCCTCCAAGTATATAAGTGCATGTGATAGGGAATTTCATGTGATGAATTCTCTAAAGGTCTTCCATCATTAGCATGAAGATGGGTTTATCAGTAATGAGGACATGCACCATAAAATTTGGCTATCCATTTGCTAGTGAGTCTATTTGATTGCTTTATAAGATGATAGGGGTGTCATAGACTGATGTGGGAGGGGCCTATCCAAAAATGGAAGACTCTCTCATGGTATCTTGGGGTCCACGAATATGACAGGTCTGCACTTAGTAGACAGAATTTTTTAACCTAAATTGACAATGAATTTTGTCTAACAGAGGCCAAAGGGAAAGCTCATAAGATGAGTGGATATGATCCTTCACAGAAAGTGGTGGGGCTTTGCAGTTGAAACATTTGGCTTCATGCACCGTATGTGATTTCCCACATTTTCAGAGACAACCGCATCTCCATCACTGAGATGGGAGGGAAATCTCAGAAATGAAGAAATGGAAATGGAACGTAGATTAAAAGCCTTTTCTATGTAAATAACATGATTCAATTTAGGTTGTGGACAAATAATTTGCATTGCCTTTTACTAGAAATGGCAAACGGATGATTCACCAAACTATTGGATGATAATAAGCTTAAAGGCCCAAATTATGTTGACTAGTTCCATAACCTTATGCTAGTGCTAACGTCCAAGAAATTGGACATGGTAGCCAAAAACCCTGACTAGAATGTCCGGGTGATAGAGCTTCCGAGGCCCATAAGAAAGAGTATCAAGAATGGGAGGAGAAGAACTTCTTGCCAGTGTTACATTATAGCCTCCTTAGACAATCCGATATAGAGATAGCTCGATAAGATCGAAGTGTCCAAGGATAACATGGAAAGTCTGACGACCATGTATGAAGAGCAGAATCGTTCTACTTGACAAAAGGTCCTAAAGGTGTTTATGACCACACAAATGACTGAGAACCAATAGGTTCATGACCATTGTCTAAAGATGATGGGTTACATCAATGAACTGGAGGCTCTCGATTCAGGGCTACGTGATGACACTAAAATTGATTGCGTCTTAAACTCCTTGCCTCCCTCCTTCAATTAGTTTATCATGAATTACAACATGAATAAGCTAAAGGTTAGCCTTTAGGAACTCAGCAATATGTTGCAGAGGGCTGAAAAACTAATTAAGAAGGACAGGCCAATTGCCGTGCTTGTTGAAGGTGGCAAATCAGGCAAGAAAAAAAGGAAGGCAAAGAAGAAACCTCAAAATAAAGTTGGCAAACCTAAAAAGTAGAAGAAGGACAAGACATCAGATGCATGTCATTTTTGCAAGCATTTCAACCACTAGAAGAGGAATTTTCCATAGTATCTGGAGACGAAGAATCAAGGTAATATTGAATCATTTGTCATAGAAACCAATTTGTTGGTTACTTCTTCATCCTAGTGTATTGACTTCGGGGATTCTACTCATGCATGTAACACATTGCAGGGGTTCAAGATAAGTAGAAGGTTGAATGATGGAGAAGTAGCACTTTACTTGGGGACTTCTGCAATGGTTGCAACTACAGATATAAGAACTGTAGATTTATATTTCAGAGAAGGAATCATTACTCTTTAAAGATTGTCTTTATGTACCTAATTTGAGAAGAAATTTGATTTTTGTGTCAAAATTGTATATGGATGGTTATTCTATTTTATTCAGTAATGGAATTACTATTAAATGGAATAACAAATTCATCACTTATGGAGAACTTGAGAATGGTCTCTATGTTCTCCATTCTTCACTGGAAACAAACTTAACCAAAACTACGTCGGATGTAATCCCCAAGAAATGAACACGTGATACAGATAATCCTACGTGCCTATGGCATTACCAACTTAGCCACATTAACATAGATCGTATCACTAGGTTGGTAAATGATGGTCTTTTAGATTTTCTAGTTGTACAAGATCTTCCAACCTATGAACTTTGCCTTCAAGGTAAGATGACAAAACGACCATTTATAGGTAAGCCTGAAAGATCTACAGGCACACTTGACCTAATACATACTGATGTATTTGGTCCCATGAATGTTAGGACACGTAACCAGCACGTTCATTTTATAACATTTACCGATGAATTCTCACGGTATGGTTATGTGCACCTAATGAGACACAAGTCTAAATCCTTTGAAAAGTTCAAGGAGTTTAGACAAGAGGTCAAGAGATAGTTGGGGAGACAGATTAAGGCCCTTCGATCAGATCGAGGAGGCGAATATCTCTCCGACGAATTCAGGGACTACTTAAAGGAAAACAGGACTGTATCACAACTAGCTCCTCCTGCTACACCGCAATTAAACAATGAATCGGACAGGAGAAATTGCACTCTATTAGATATGGTCCGTTCACTTCTCATCCACTCAAAATTACCTATACTCTTTTGGGGTTATGTATTAGAGACTGCGATGTACGTGTTGAATCGAGTTCCAATCAAAACACTACCCGACAGGGAAGGACCACTCCCCTGATTGCAAGGTATTGTTAGATAGTGTATGCCCTTAGCTCCAATTAGATTGATATACATTTTGACATTTATTGTAAATGAATAAAGTACATAATTGATTCATGTTATCTATGGTATGTTTCTATGTAATACCCTTAAACTGGACACTTATGAGACTCGTGTTAGTTTAGAATCTTCATGGTTGTTGGATAGACCTGGGGAGGTTTCTCCTGCCAAGGTTGACACTAATGTATTGCCAAGTCGGTTAGAGTGGCTTGTGCTGCCAGGATGAGACCTGAAGCACATGTAGTGTGGGTTTGCTTGAAAACTTGTCTCAGCTACTACTCCATTTTGTTGTGGAGTGGAGATGCAAGAATGCTGAAAAATGATCCCATTGGCTTGAAAAAAGATTGCATAAGTCCTGAAGTGAACTCAAATCCCTTGTCGCTTCTAACAATTTTAATGAGAGCATTAAATTGGCATTGCGCATAGGTGTTAAAAGATTGTCGGATACCCAAGGTTTCAAATTTAAAGGCCATTAGGAATATGCATGTGCTTCATGTGAAGTCATTGACAATGCACCGGAAAGTGAGGGGTGGAATAGGGTCCCCAGATGTGATAGAAGGTAATAAAGCAATTTAAGGAGGTAGTTAATTTGCTTACAGAAAGTAGATTATACTTGAAAGAAGGAACATGTATGACATCATTCAGAACAATCTGATCATTTAATTTGGCCTTTCCAATGGCATAGGCAGATACAAGGCTTCCATTGGGTAAGGTAATGGGACATGTGTGGTGATGTTAGTATTAGAGTTAAGAAGAGGGATTGAGGATGACATGTGGTTAGTGGCTCCTGTATCAAGCACCCAATGATCATGATGCATGGATGCAAAAAACAAAATCAGAGACATACCAACCAAGTTTGCCACTGATTTACCCATGGTGGTGTCATTCAAAACCTTCAATAGTTTCTGGTATTATTCTTGGGTCAAGGAAGGTGTTGTATTAGTTTAATAAGCCTTAACGCCTTTGGATTTGGAGTTGGAATCTTTCTTCTTGAATTTGGGAGGGTATCCATGCAACTTGTAGCAAACATTGCTTGTGTGACCCAATATGTTACAATAAGAACACTGTTCTTTGGGTCGAGATTTTGTGTCAAAAGAGTGATGAGTGGCAGCCACCCCAATTGATGAAGGATGAATGTTGGAAGCAACTTAAGAAGCAATAGAAATGAATGCAGTATTTTCACCTAGAATGGATGGCTAAGAACGGATCATTTTCTGTCTCATCCTATAAGACGAGAGAGTACACACAACCAATGGTGGGAAGAGGATCCATGTGCAAGATCTGAGACCATATATGAGTATAAGCATCAAATTGAGGCCCATAAGAAACTACATCAGCTGCAATTGATGTTGGTAGGCACTAAGCTCTTTGGAAGCCTTGCAAGAGCAAATTGGTGGTGGATCATATTGTCAAGAGCTAATTCTAGTAGCCCTTCAATGTATTGTAATAACTAGCTAGTGGAGAGTTTCCTTGCTATTGAAGGAAGGCGAAATCCATCATATGGATGGCCGAAACATGCTGGATGGTAGGGCAAAATTTCAAAAATTTCTTCTACTCTTCTGGGAATCGCATTCACAGTTTTAGAAAAACTGCATTTTTCAAGGATCGTTCTTGCACCGAACCGGACCAGATTTGAAACCAAAAGAAAAGGATAAGAATACCTGATACGGATTCTACACGAGTAGTTCCAAAAGTGGGTGTTCACGCCCAAAGAGGGTACCAAAACCAGCTTCCATTGAAGATGGCGCAGCTTAGGGTGAAGCCGGTTCAGCAATGCAGTCCTTCAGCAAGAACTATAATCCAACAGCTTGGATCGAGCAAGGGAGATGAGCATGAAATTAATCTAATTTTTCTTGCAAAATTAGAAGTGAGAACTGATCTCTATCAGTCCAAGAATTGGAGAACGAACTGCGTTTGGGGGCAAGAGTAGAGGGAGAAAACTAAGAGCAAAAAGGTTGATCTCTAGAGCAGTTCGCCCTCCACTATTTATAAGCCTTAAAGATCAGCTCTCCTAATATAAATCTTTATTTGGATCTGGACTCTTTAAGTGGGTAAGAGTTATCCTCTTATCCTATTGCTGATCTAAGCCCATATCCATACCCATATTCGCCCATGTCACATGACTGCTTTAAGCTGTCATGTGACACCCTAATTAATCTAATTAATCATGGGCCTTAAGCCCATTTAACAAGTGGCTCACGTCCCCTTTTAGTTGTTGGCCAATTTGGCTCTCTTTATATGGCATGGGACCCCAACAATGACCTCACATAAGCCCATATGGGTTCAACCAAGCTTCTGTTAAAAAGCCTATCCGAATTCACTATCAAACACAGTGAACCCCTAGGTCCATCAGTATGGGCTCTTAATGGGCCTAAAATTTACACTAAATGGTCATTGAGTCCAGCCATCCTATGAAGTCCCAAGGACAATGGTCTTAAGTGAGATTAGACCATTAGGTATAACAACCCTAAATGGTCTTACACTTAACCTCTCATCCCTTAATGATCAAAAACTGTCCAACAAGGAAGGACCTCTCCCTCAGCTACATGGTGTAGTGTTGCACTCTCTACTCAGATGGATCTCGAGAATTAAAACCTTTTTGCAAACCTTTTTCTTAAAAGATAATATATATTTTCATATAAATATATTTTGCAAAGGAAATCTCAAACAAGTTTGAAATCGACTACCGATAGTTTTTGGTTTCCATCAGAGAGAGTACAGTCCCAATCATTCACTTTGTCTGACAAAGGGGTTAATCCTATCACTATGATCATCCACTCGAGTGAATTTTCAAACTGCCCCAACATACTCAGGTTTTGACCCCCAAAGAATCTCACTGATTGGCATATCAAAGACAGCCAAATCCGACACCTACCATATTCGAGTCTAGGGGTTTGGTGTAACTTTACAGTTTTGTCCACTAGTCTCCAAGGTCCAGGGCATAACTAGAAAATGGTTCAGGTTCAATGTTTCAAATAAACACACACTACATGTGCTTCAGGTCTAAGTAGCTGTAACAATCTGGCACAACCTACTTGGCAGCACATTAGTGCCAGCCTTGGCAAGATAAACTTCCCTAAGTCTATCCAATGGCTGAGAATATTCTAAACTAACACAAGTCTCATAAGTGTCCAGTTTAAGAGTAATTACACAGAAATACACCAAATATAACATGAATCATTTATGTACTTTTATTCATTTACAATAAATCGATATGTACATCAATCTGATTGGAACTAAGGGCATACACTATCTAACAGCTGCAATGTAGCAATGGCTCTCTATAATTGATAAACTCTGGAGCCATTTCTAAGAGAGAAATGGTCCTATAGATCCTTCCAGACATCACATGCTGATTCAGCATAAAGGATAGTAGGGGCTAGGTCCTGGTGTGAAAGTGAGATAATGGGATATGCTTCTCACATGATAAGGATAATCTAGCCAATCTCTCACAAGATAAGGATACAGTTCATAAGAGCCACATCCGTCTTGGACTCTCCTGTGTTTATCACCTTCGAATGTAACCATGTTTTGATGTAACTCAAACTCTCTATAAAAGCCTATATATACATATAAACTCTCAGATAATAAGTCAAGTCATTAGAAATTCTCTTTTGATTATTTAGTTTGTTTCTGTTTTATGGTATCAAAGCCAACAACGGTTGCTCATGATCAAAGTAATCTCTCATCCCAATCTGATGCTGTTGTAGTTTCTGAACAGCCAGATATCAGTCTACCTTCATTCCTTACCACTTCAATTAACACAATGCCCAATGTCTCACACTACCTACCAATCAAATTAACCAGTGAAAACTACAACATCTGGTGAGCCCAGTTCTTTCCCACCTTTAATGTGCATGATCTTATGTGCCTTGTTGATGGTTCCATGACCTGCCCACCTTCCAAAGTTGCAAATCCTCTAAATCCCACTGTGATGATTGATAACCCTCTTGCAGATACATGGCAACGCTTTAATCAGCTCATGTTGAGTTGGATCATCTCTTCCTTATTAGAAAGTGTTATAGCTCTAGTTGTTGGACTCCCAACAGCAACTGTAGTATAGCTAGCCCTTTCCAGAACATATGGATTACCTTCCCGAGCACGTGTGTTTCAACTATGGCTCCAGCTTCAAACCCTGAAGAAGGGTGCAAGCCCTATGCATGAATACATCCAGAAAGCTAAGTATTTTGTTGAATGTCTTGTAGCAGTCTCTGCACCTATTTAAGATAATGATATGATTTATATCTTCTTGTTGGCCTTGGGTCGGAATATGAATCATTTGTAACTTCCCTTACTACAAGATTAGATGCAGATTCTCTCACCCTTGAAGATCTATAGGGATTTATTATAAGCCATGAAATTTGGCTTCAACAGCAACACCAATATCTGTTTGGGTTAGATCCAATTTCTCCTACAGCCAACATGGCTCGTGTTGGGAATCGTAACAGTCAACATCAGACTGGTGGACGTGGATCCAATAATGGTGGTTGTGGTTCCCAGAATAACAACAATAGGGGTGGACGAGGCCATGGTACTGGTGGTCATGGTCGTGGTCAGAATTTCAATAATTATCACTCAAACAATTGAGTTGTTTGTCAACTTTGCAACTGTCCCAATCGTGCTGTGCTCACTTGTCATCAACGATTCGATGTCCCTTTTCATGGTGAACAAAACAATTCTTCTGTGCAAGCCTATAATGCCAATACAACATTACTTCCTTCAACATTTGATCCTAATTGGTATCCTGATTCAGGCACAACAAATCATATGACACTAGATCTCAATAACCCACAATCACAAACAAATTATAGTGGTACATATCAAATGCAAGTCAGCAATGGTTTAGGTTTGGCTATTAGTCATGTTGGGCACTCTAGTTTTACTCACAAGAATCGCTTGTTTCATCTTAACAACTTACTTCATGCTTCTTCCATTTCCAAGAATCTGATATTTGTATCTCAGTTTACGAAAGATAATAACTTGGTGTTTGAATTCCATCCATCCTTTTTTTATTGTTAAGGATCCTATCACGGGGAAGGAAGTGCTTTGCGGTCCCCATGTTAATGGTCTTTATCACTTAGCTCCTTCAACCACTAGTTCCTTTAGTAGTTATTCTCCTCAACTTTTTAGCAGTATTTGTGTTAGTTCTTCTCATTGGCATGCTCGTTTGGGCAATCCAGCTCTTCGCATGGTTTGTCAATTTCTTGCTTCATTAGGAGTTGATGAAAATAATGATATGTCTTGGTTCTCTTTGCTATTCTTGCCAACATGCCAAGGGGAATCAGTTACCCTTTTTTCCTTTGAAATTTCGGTCTTGTTTCCCTCTTGAATTAGTCATGTCTGATGTATGGGGTCCTTCTCCTTTTAGTTCAAATAATGAATACCGCTATTATGTTATTTTTGTTGATCATTTTTCTCATTTCATAGGGTTATATCCTATTGCTTGCAAATTAGATGTGTTTACTATTTTTCTTCAATTTCAATGCAATCGGAAGAACCTCTTTTCTACTAAAATCAAGTATTTTCAAAGTGATTGGGGAGGAGAATTCCAAAGACTCTCCAAACACTTTGCTGAATGTTGTATCTCTCATCGGATGTCATGCCCTCACACCCATCAGCAAAACAGTATTGTCGGATGCAAACACCACATCTCTGAGACTACCTTAGTCTTTCCTCTCTTCCTTTTCGGTTCTAGGATAGCACTGCTCACTGTGCTGTATACTTATCTATCTGATGAGACTGAAAAGAACCCTATTTTTGTCACCTAATTTTCATCTTTTAACATTACTTTAGCACTTAAATGGATTCATTATTCTTGTATTGCGATTCAGGGCAATAAAGAAGGCAATTGGAAGAAAACAGGGCAAATTGGGTGATTTTGCATAGTTTCGGCAAAAGTCAGTAATCTGGGCATAACTCTTAATTCCGGACTCAGAATTGGACAATTCAAGAAGTATTAGAAAGATGCAAGGAAGGCCCACAACTTTTATGTTTTGGGTTTTGACAGATTCGACCCACATCGAGTACAAAAATGAGCCCGAAGTCAGAGCAAGTTCGTAGTCAGGCCCATTTCACAACTGAAGCCCAACTCGCAGAAGTACCTTGAAACAGCCCAAGTTAACAAAGCAGCCCAACACGAAATCAAGAATCAAGAGTCCCAATTTTGAATGTAATCTCCAATGAGAGAGTCTTATCAGATCTAAAGTTTTGAATGTAATCCTAGAGAGATAAGAAGATTGAGATTAGATCATTAGATAAGAGATAAGATAGGATTAGTTCAAAGAAGATCAAGATTCCTTGAAGATAGGATGATCTCCTAGAAGGAGTTGGAAAATAGTCCTCTCCTTTGGCTATATAAAGAGGGGGGCGGACCAGCTCTAGCATCACTCACTCCAAGATCCAAGAGATCATCAAGAAAATCAAGAAACTCAAGAGAGCAGTTCGGCCATGGAGAAGCAGAGCATGAAGATTGCGCAGATCATGAGCAGCTAAGCTTCTTTTTCTAGTTCAAGGGGGGAGGTTCGATTGTGTCATTGTGAGGTTCTGTAGTTAATTTATTTCCTTGCTTTCTAATTCATGTATTCATTGATTCTTGTGCATATTTTTATTGGATGTTGATGTTAATTAGTTTGACAAACTGAATTAATGATGATTTTTCCTACTGCTATCCATGGTTCTGTGATCCGTAATTGTCACGAATAGTGGTACAAGTAGCAATTAGGTTAATATATTTCAGGGTCAATTGTTCGTGACAGCCTTTGACCAATGTATAAACCTATTTTAACCTAAAGGGAATTGATGGAACAAAATTCAATAATTACAGCTATCTCAATTATTGTTATTTTAGTTTAACTGTTTTCACAAAGATTAATGCTATCATTAATTATCATGGAGCGCTATCATACCCAGTTGATTAAAGATAAGTGTTAATCGAATGCTAGGTTTGGTCAACTGATTTAGGAAAACACAAGGTTTATTATGGCTATCCTAATAAATCTAAGGTTAAATGCTTGAATTGCAAGAATGCTGAAATTTACCTAGGATCGATGGCCAATCGATTCAACCCGAACCCTTGAACCAGAATTCGGTAAGACTGATTTTCTCTTGTTTGTTTAGTTGCGTTCCTATTCTTTTAATTTTAGTTTTTCCCACTCAATTATAGTATTCATTCAGCTAAGAGATTATTGTTTATCTCCCTGTGGGATTCGACCTAGTATCACTTTTACTACAAATATTTTATTGTGGGACTAGTACTAATTTTGAGGGCTTCGACAACCCATCACTATCCTTTTGAAAATCTCTTTGGCCGCTCACCTAACTATACCATTCTTTGAACCCGTGGGTGTGCTTGTTACCCTCTGTTAAGGCCATATAACCATTTTAAATTCCAATACAGAAATGACCGCTATGTGTTTCTTGGTTATAGTGCTATGCACAAAGAATACAGGTGTTATTTTCCTGCTACGGGCCAACTGATTGTTTCTTGACATGTACAATTTGATGAACATTGTTTTCCATTTGTAGAAGACTCACCATAGTAGCGACATTCCATACAGCCCATGGGTACTTTTATTTCTATTCCATCCACTATTGCATTGCAGTCGCGGTCCATGGGCCCATGTACATCTCCGCTAGTTGTTACTGCTCCTTGTGCAAGTGCCTCAACTGCCCCTTCTCAGCCCATGCTGCCGGTTACTCCTAGTGGGCCCATATCACCTATTATAGCTCCAGTCGAGCCCATACAAGATAGTTCCAATCATCC
Organism: Nelumbo nucifera; assembly: GCF_055504915.1. Classification (NCBI taxonomy): domain Eukaryota; kingdom Viridiplantae; phylum Streptophyta; class Magnoliopsida; order Proteales; family Nelumbonaceae; genus Nelumbo; species Nelumbo nucifera. The sequence continues at coordinate 18,824,258 of NC_142649.1, forward strand.
CATGCTGTTGGTTACTCCTAGTGGGCCCATATCACCTATTATAGCTCCAGTCGAGCCCATGAAAGATAGTTCCACTCCCACTTCACCACTTGCATTGTCGCGTGAACCCATGGCGTCTACTCCTCCATCTCCACCCACTGGTTCCACTACTGTACCTGCTACAAAATCTGATACAGAAACACCTCCTCACAAAATTCTTACCTTAGAGGATGTCCTCCATCGTGCTCCTATTGTTCCCTCAGGTGCTATTCCCCGACACTCATGACATCAACTTCCTAAGGCTTTTCTTGTTGAGGCTGCGTCAATTGAACCCATGTCTTACACTACTGCTAAGAAGTATCCTGAGTGGCAATAAGCTATGCAAAGTGAATATGATGCTTTTATTCGAAATGGGACTTGGTCCCTTGTACCTGCTCTGACTAAAGCATATATTGTCATATGCAAACGGATCTTCAAATTCAAACGGGATTCCGGTGGTTCTCTGGTCCATTACAAAGCCTATTTAGTGGCTCATGGCTTTACTCAATAGTATGGGCTTGACTATATTGATTTGTTTAGTCCAGTTATCAAACCCATGACTATTCGTACCGTGTTATCAATGGCTCTATCTCAAAATTGGTCAGTACGACAATTAGATGTTCACAACGCCTTCCTTCATGGTGTTCTAAATGAAAATATTTATATGATGCAACCTTCGAGGTTTATGGACTCTACTCAGCCCAATTATGTCTATAAGCTCCATAAGGCCTTGTACGACCTCAAGCAGGCCCCTCGAGCATGGTTCTTCTAACTATATGCTTATCTCTTGCAATTGGGTTTTCATAGGTTCACATGTGGTCCCTCTCTCTTTCTTTTCCACGATTGAGGTATCACCCTCTATGTTTTGATTTATGTCATTAACATTATTGTCACCGGTAATCAGCCCACTACTATGAATTCACTCATTTCTGCACTCTCTAAGTGCTTTGCCATCAAGGATCTCGGTGAACTTCATTTCTTTATTGGCATTCAAGTGTCCCGTACGTCCTTTGGTTTTCTTCTCTCTTAGTGCCAATATATTGTTGACTTCTTCAGAAAGTTAGTCTTACTGATGCTAAGCCCATGGACACACCCCTCATAGTTAATGGCAAGCTCTCCAAGACTAATGGCACTCCCTTGCCAAACCCAACAATTTACCGAAGCATAGTTCGCTCTCTCCAGTACATCACCATTACCAGACTGATGTAGCCTTTCCGGTCAATAAAGTGTGCCAATTTCTCTCTCAGCCGAAAACTACACATTGGAGTGCAGTTAAGCGCATTCTTCAGTATTTGAAGGGGACTCTTGCCTATGGTCTCCAACATGGCACTCCCGGTTTGCTACTTTTAGAGACAAGCTGAACGTATGCTCCTTCGTTCAGCTTGAGGGGGCATGAAAGTGAGATAGTGGGATACGCTTCTCACATGATAAGGATAATCTGGCCAATCTCTTACAAGATAAGGATTAGTTCATAAGAGCCACAGCCGGCTTGACTCTCCTATGTTTATCACCTTCGAATGTAACCATGTTTTGATGCAACCCAAACTCTTTGTAAAAGACTATATATACATGCAAACTCTCGGATAATAAGTCAAGACATTAGAAATTCTCTTTTGAATATTCAATCTATTTTTATTTCATGGTGCAAGGTGTTCAAGATCCAAGACAGGATCGTTCCTATCTACAGGACACTCTTTAGTTCTCACTTCCAGTCTAACCCAGGTTGCATAGTTCGTGCTTCCAGTCAGTGGTGAGGTCATGAGGATCATTCTTGGGTTGTCTAATGGTGAAGGAAATAGGGATTATCAAGGTTCTCAGAGGTAGCTTCAATGGTGGTTGAGTGAAAGAACTTAAGAGAAGAATTCTTTGATATATTTCATTCAATGTTCTGCACAGTATTTATGCAGGTTGTATATGTACAGATAAGAACAGAGTAACTTGATAAATAGGATAAAATAGAGATAAATACAAACAAAAGCAAGGATAAATACAAGAGATAAATGTATTTGGTTACAATAGTATAGGAGTTTGTTCTTATCTCAAATACTAGGTAACCGATTACTCTAACAGCCCCCCTCAAGTTGATGGTGGAGAACCAACGTTCAACTTGGACCACAATATTTGGAACCGAGGGGAAGGAAGAGCCTTGGTTAGAATGTCAGCCGGCTAACTAGTAGAGGCAATGTTACAAACTTGAAGTTGTTTCCAAGTAACCTGTTTGCAGATAAAATAAAAATCAATTTCAATGTGTTTTGTTCAGGCATGGAAGACAGGATTCACCATATGGTATGTAGCACCAATGTTATCACACCACATGATAGGTGAAGCTGGCATCTCAATGTGTAATTTAGAGAAGAGAGAGCACAGCCACAGGACTTCAAATGCAGCATTAGCTAGGCTACGGTATTCCGACTCCATGTTGGAACGAGAAATAGTGGAGTGTTTTTTGGACATCCAGGAGATGAGGTTCAGGCCAAGAAAAATGCAAAAGCCACCATGAGAGCATCTATCATCAGGACACCATGCCCAGTCAACGTCAAAGAACACATGTAACTGGAAAGAGGAAGATGCCACAAAGTGAAGGCGATAGTTCAAGGTGCCTTTGAGATAGCGTAGTAAGCACTTTGCAGCAACCATGTGTTCACTAGTTGGTTGATGCAGAAATTGACACAATTTGTTCACCATGAATGATATTTTTAGGCATGTAATAGTAATGTACTGAAGAGAACCAATAATTTAATGAAATTCAGTAGCATTCGTGAGAGGCACGCTAGATGTCTTAGAGAGGGAATGTCCAACAGCCATTGGAGACGAGGCTGGTTTGGCTGAATCTATACCAGTTTTGTGAAGAATATCAACTATATTTCCGTTGAGAGAGGTGAAGGTGATGACCATATTGAAGTACCTCCATCCCAAGGAAGTATTGAAGAGCACCCAAGTCCTTGATAGAGAATTCCATGCTCATATCAGAGATAAGAGAGGTAATATGTGAATTGAGATAAGAACAATGGTAGTATCAGTGGTAGAGTGATGCACAAATAATGAGGTATCGACAGCACACATATGGAAGCCAATACGAAGAAGAAATGAGCTAAGTTGATGATACCATGCACGAGGAGCCTATTTGAGGCCATACAATGCTTTTTGCAACTTGCAAACATGATGGGGATGAGCTAGATCTATGAAGCCAAGGAGGCTGAGCCATGTATACAGTTTCCTAAAGATCACCATTTATGAAAGTTGTAGTAACATCAAGTTGTTGTAAGAACCAACCACTTGCTAGAGTAAGATGAAGGACCTGAATAGTTACATGTTTGATAACAGGGCTGAAGGTCTCATTGTAATCAAGTCTTTCACATTGTGTGTATTGCTTGGTGACAAGGCGAGCATTGTAGCACTTCACACTGCCATTGAGATTATGTTTGATATGAAATATCCATTTACAGCCAATGATGTTTGCATTGGAAGGTGGCAAACAGAGGGTCCAAGTGTTGTTAATAGTGAGGGCAGCCATTTCTTCTTGCATCACAGACTACCAATGAGGATAATGCAGGGCTTGGGTTATGGTTTTGGGTTCAGTGGAGGTAGGGAGTTGAAAGTAAGAGGAGGCAAAGAATAAGTAGGGCTTAAGTGTCCCATCAAGTGATCTAGTGATCATGGCATGGGTACAATGAGGTAAGGTGGAGCTTACGGGAAGAGGAATATCAGTAGGGTGGCTGGGTTCAGTTGGGTTGGGAGATGGAGGTGGCTGGTCAGGTGTTACAGTTGTGGAAGGGAGGGATCAGGCATCATGAAGAGTATTAGATAAAGGGCGAGTTTGTTGTGGAGGTGAAGATGTGAGTTAGGGAAAAGACTGTGAAGATGATGAGATTGGTGCTGGTGGGGATAATAGTTGAGAGGGTAAAGGGGGAGATGGGGGAGGTTATGACAGTGGCAAGGGAGCTGAAATGATGGGAGGTGGTCTAATGAGCATTGATGGTAGAGTAGAGGGCTGAGGTGTCAGATTTTGTGGGGGTGAACAATAAGGAAAATTGAGTTCATTGAATACCACATGGTGGGAGATGTAAACCTTACCAGAAGGTATATGTAGGCATCGAAATCCCTTGGATTTGTCACAATACCCGATGAATACACATGAGAGGATGTGATAATTAAATTTGTGAGCGTTGTAGGGCCTTGTACAAGGAAAGCACTCACAGCCAAATACACGAAGTGTCATATAGTCAGGCTTCTTGTGAAAGAGATATTCCCATGGCGTTTTATGATTCAACATCTTAGTGAGCAGCTAATTGATGAGGAAAACAGCAGTGTGAAATGCATCATACCATAGAGAAGGAGGCATAGATGCTCTGGCCATGAGTGTGAGTCCAAATTTGACTATATGTCGATCTTTATGCTCTGCTGAACCATTTTGTTGAGGCGTGTGCGGACAAGAGGTTTTGTTAATAATACCATGTCGTTCAAAGAAAGGCTTAAATGGCTTGTACTTAGTACCCCCATTAGTTTGTAGGATTTTGATTTTTCTATTTAGCATATTTTCAACCTGATTCTTAAATATTACAAATGTAGAGTGTCTTCTTTAAAAGGGTAGATTTGACATTTTCGACAGATAACTGACGGTCACTTAGCGACAGGAACCAACTTGACACTTTTTGAAAGTTTAGGTACTGTAGTGACACATTTGAAGGTTCGGCTACTAACTAGACACTACCCCCAAAGTTCAGGGTACTAAAGTAAAATTTTCTCAATAATTATTTCAAACTACTTGCAACTTATATCGCCTTGGAATTTGCATATCGAATTGACCACACCTTAGTTTTTCCTAATAATTTTTACCCCCTTTGATCATGAAACTACTGGGGATTTGTCAACTACTGTGAGAAGGAATTAAGACAGTTTTACCCTCCCAGATTCTGTTTTATTTTATCTTTATTTTTTTTCCTCAGCATGTGTCCAACTTTTCATCCCCCACCCCACCCGCCCTTAATGTTGTAGTAATTGACATTCCCTTCAAGAAGTTATACGAGGGTGGTATTTTCTATGCATAGCATAAAAGAAAGTGTAAAAAAGAGGATAAAATGGACTTTTGATAATGTTAATGTTCTGTGAGCACTTTCTGACTGAGTGGAGGGGTGAAATAGGAAACTACAGCGCACAAATGATAGGGTGTATAAGTTAATATAATATGTAATTCTCAGCACAATGCAAAGGAGAACCAAAATGTTGATTACTCTCGTTTGATCGGTAAGATAAACCACCCATTACTTGAGAACTCAATATTGAGTAATCATAATACTCCTCACAGTGTCTGCACATATATAACATGAGTGCAATTTCCTTCATCACTGCCCATAGATGCTCATGCATGTTCGTCGACAATCTGAATGCAGCTGCATCCAGTTGGAGTCATGACCATGATGATCTTAAGCTGCAATATATATAATTCTCAGCAGCACAGGATTGTGTTTCAAATAGCTAATACTTTAGTGCTGAAATTAAAATCAAGAAAACAGGAGACACAAAGATTTGATAACACTTAATTAATTTATAGAAATAATAAGCAGGCTTATCGACTCTAGAAAGTGGGAAAACACATCAATTAAAATTGCTCCTTTTGCACACGCACCTACTTAATTTTCTATGCAGCAGGTTAATTACGAAGCAAATATTAAGACTTATCCTGGATTAACCCAGTAGTACGTCCAAGAAATTAAGAGCTGGAACGCCTGCAACTCTGTATCTCTACATCCATCCCTGTAAGAGTGACTATATATGTAAGTCTAGAACAATGATGGCGGTCCTTTGTGATGCTCAGGATTCGGCCCTCCAGGTGACAGTCTCATTATGTCGTTGTCCGTCATCGTCCTTCTTGGGAGAGTCTCCATTAACCCACGTAAACCAACGCGGCTGTTGATCTCCTTCTTCTGTATATTCAGAAACCCAGGATGAACTCGTGCATCCGATTCAACAGAGAGGATCAGTAGGACAACCGAGAGCAACATCAACACACTCCGGACGATTGAAGAAGCCATGGAAATGCTTAAGAGTAATAACAAACAAAAGAAAGTTAGTAGCTTAACTGGGTGCTGATCTGTGAGAGGCCATATGCGAGTACATATTTATAGGGAGGGATTCTGCAAGGGCCGGGATAAAGACCTAATTAGAATATGTTACTGACTGTAACATGTAGGAATTTGATTGTATAAGCGTTTTAGAATCTCATCTTTTTTGTAAGGATGATTTGGATAATGGATGATCGTCTAAGCAGACAGACAAAAACACAGCGCATTCAGGAGACCTCCATTGTCCTGCAATGGAGGCCGCTCCCCGACTTTTTTGCTTCCCACCACTTCTAAATCACATTCTTGGTGTGTTTTAATTGGCCCAGCCGCCCAGTATTACAATCACAACTGTAGATGATTCCAACTATCATGCACATGTCTTTCGATTTCGCCCCTATTGGAATTGTTGCTGATGGTCTGGGAACTGGTGATGATGGTTTCCAAAATAAAACCGACCAGACTACCAGAGCTCAGCGGAAGAGGTGGACCAAACCTTATGTATATATGGAATGGAATTGGTAATTAATTAGCCCAAGGATTTCATGGCTTCAGGCTGAGCATCGGTCAAAGCACAGCTATTCAAAAGACCCAATCATTCCACCCCGCTAACAAGTCACACCCACCAGACTGACATATATGCTCACGTTCACACGCACAAACTGGTTCTTATTGTAGAGATGTTGTTGATCGTCTAGTCATCAACTAACCCACAGGGAAAATCTATATATATGATACGGAAAGGATGAGTTTGATATTAACATGTTGAATTAGTGTCTGATTATTAGTAAAATATTGACATAGAAATTAATGATGAGTTTAATTGATATTATATCAACTGTGTGCGTGAATGCGAATGGAATTGGATTAGTGGGGTGGATCCTATTACAAACAGCTGATCGAATTTGTATTGCCATAATTGACTTAGAGTCATTAGACTCAAATTTGAATTGGACAAACAGAAATCCCTTGTCGCCCTTGAAATGCATAAAGCAAATTAAAGGAACCCAACTGGGTCTTCGGCCACTTGTTTTTTATCGAACCCAACATACAATCAGGCTGTGTTGGTTGATAGAAAATAAGAGAAAAACGGAAAGTTGAGGAAAAACTTGTTGGATCGATCGGTAGCACGAAAGGTTAATTTTGCATATAGAGATCGTGTCTCCTTTTGTTCACTAGCCTATTGTATTTGATGAAGGTGCTTTCGACAGGCCTATGGCATGTCGACATGTGGCACAATGCAGAGCCAGTAAGTGCATCTAGCAGGGCGGAGGTCGGCACGCAGCGCGACCACACGCGGCGAGCTTGGATGACTGCCCTATTAGGGCTGGATAGCATCCATGCCCTCAGCAGACTTCATTGACCCACGACTGTAGCAACCTTTAGGCTCCACTAGCCCTCAGCCTTGGCAGGCTCTTGGATCCATGCACTAGCCAGCCCGTCCAAGAAGGTAAGTAATTTTACTATGTTGTTGGTGGGTGTCGAATCCAACCAAAAATAAAAAGTCTTGCTCCAATTAAATAATTTGTAAATAGTGATGAGCAAGATCATCTCCACATGGATTGGATGGATTTATTTCCAAGTGAACGAAATAGGGGGTTGTGATGATAAGAAAATAAGATGAAATAAAGAAAATAATAGAAAATAACAGAAAGCAATGATCAAATTGATGGGAGATAACTTCCGGTTGAAGGGACAAGTTCAGCTTTGATTCTTATCATTGATCCTCGATGCAAAGATAAATTCAAATGTTTACGAATAAATTGGTTATAGCCATTAACAAACTCTAACAGACAGCCTCTACTTGTATTATTCGACAACCAAAACAAGCTCTTTGATTGCTTCTCTTATTAATTGACAGTCCTAAACAAGCTCTTAGGATTTAATCTATTAATAGCATTAAGAGGGGAGAGACCCAATTCTGGTCAGCGATCTCACAAGCTCGGACCGTTTAAACCAGATCATACATTTTCCTAACATAGATCAAAAACTTTTTTGCAATCAATTTCTGTTAGTTGCCACCATGATCAAACCTACCAATCTTATATGAAACTGGAGGTTCAATCGGCCATAGATTATTCTCATTGAATGAGCAAAGGCGCATTCTTGCTTAATCAATAAAAATAATCTTCACAGTTAATCACAGAAAACATATGAATACCCATAAACAAAGAAATGAAATAAAAATCAATTAGACCTCACAATGTTTATAGAATCAAAACTTCCCTAACCCTTCAACCAGAAATTAAAACCTTACAGACACTTCATGATGAAATCGCAGCTTCCAGATGAGAGGTGACGAAATCTGCTTCTTCCTCCTTAGTTGTTGATTGCTCTCTTTGAAGGCTGAAGCTCTCTTGGAGGATTTGATGATGCCTTGGGTGCTAGTCCACCCCCTTTATATAGACTTAGGAGGGAGTTGTCTCTTGCTTCTAATAGATAATGCCTAGATTAGATCTAATCTACTCCTATCTCTTTTATCCTTCTAGAAATACAATAGAAAATTGAATCTGATAGGACTCTTTGATGTTTCTTATTCTTGCATTTGTATTGGGCTTCCTCAACGAACTAGGCCGCTGCAAGGCTTTTCTGCGAACTGGGCTTCTCTACAATTTGCTTAAACTTCGGGCCCAATTTTGACATTGATTTAGTCCGAATCTATCAAAACTCAAAACATGAAAGTTGTAGTGTTTTTCCTTATCTTTCTAATGCATCTTGAATCTTCTCAATCGAAGTCCGGATGGGAGAGTTATTCCCAGATTACTGCACGGCGCCGAAACTATGCAAAATTACCCGATTAGCCTTGTTTTTCACCTAACGCCTTTTTTCATGCCCTAAATCGAAATACAAGAATAGTGAGTCCAATTAGGTACTAATTAAGTATAAAATACTGAATATTGATGGATAAAAATATGAAAATTTTTATTCTCATCAGTTGTCCTCATCTAATCTGAGCATCAACAATTGGTGTCGTCTATGGTAACTCGATTGCTGAGCCTTCCCCCCCCGGCATTACCACTCAGCTTCCAACAGAATGGCTAGAAATAAGAGAACTATGCAGAACTTAATCACCAGGAACCAACTCCAGACGGTCCTCAACCAGCTTGACAACCTCACACAAAGGCTGGACGAGGTGGGGTGACTAGCAGGAGGCTGCCCGCAGGGTGGCTACCCTGCTAGAGACCTAGGGCATCGCTGCGAACACCCTTCGCAAGCTCCGCTGGCAGAAGCGCTCGAAGTGTGAGTCAGCCGCCAAGAACCCTCCAGCCTCCCGGCCAAAGGGAGAATGAATCAACATGATCTTGCAACCGATACGAAGCCAAGGACACCGCCGTTGACAAGAAATGCCTCCTCCACCTCGCACCTCACACCTCCAAGACTACCTCAATGACCAATGGGCCAAAAGGGATTGAAATGCGATAGGCCCGTCCCACTGTCGAGTAGACCAGGACGAAGCCGAGGTACCCATTGGCCAGCAGATTGCCGACTTACAGGCACAGCTTGGCGTGCTGAAAGATGAACTTTGACAAGTCAGTGTCCCCCCACCAGGATGGACACCTTCACCACCGCCACTCTGGAGACTTATGATGCCACCTCGGACCCAAACAAACACCTGGAGAGCTTCCGGGCACTCATGCTCCTATACGGGTACTCCGACGAATTGATGTTCCGAGACTTCCAAGCGACCTTCAAGTGGGAAGCACAACGCTGGTTCTCTGGGCTCCCGCCTTGCTCCATCAGCTCCTGGGACTAGTTCACCAACCTCTTCCTTGCCCACTTCATCAGTAGCTGACGATGCCAAAAGTGTGTCGTCTCACTCATGGCCATCTGATAACGACACGACAAGAGCCTATGGTCCTACCTCAACTACTTCAAGAAAGAAGAATTCGAGGTCTGTGACCTTAACCCTATGATCTCCATGCATGTAGTAATCCAAGGCCTCCTCCCCGGGTCAGCCATTAAGTGCTCTGTCGCCAAGATGCCACCTAGAACCAAGGTAGAATTTTTGAAAAATGAACAAAAGTACATCACTGACGAGGAAGCCTTGGCCAGCAAGAACCGAGGTGGAGAGGCCGACCATGACCACGATGACCACCGACATGAAGATAGTCGTGGTGACAACAATAGTAAGATGTCGCCGGCCTCATCTACAACCAGTATATGCCACTCAACTCCACCCGAGCACACATCCTCATGCAAGTAGGATGGGAGGAGTATATAAAGTGACCTAAGAAGAGAAAGAAGAACTCCAAGAGGGGTGACCCAAGAAAATACTGCATGTTTCGTCATGACACCGGCCACGACACTGAACATTGATACGACCTCCAAGATGAGATTGAGTCCCTCATCCACCGTGGATATCTGAAGTAGTACGTTGACACCGACCTCATCAGCTCACCCCAGTAGCAATGGTCAAAGTCAGTTACTCATCATCAACACCTCGGCCACCTCATCTTTGGGTGCGCCTATAGATCGGACCATACAACTACAAGAGCTCGGCCTCGACCGACCATATAAACATTTTCTAATGAAGCAAGTCTCTCTTACCTCGCCTCAAACCCTCAACGTATACGTTCTCGTCTTGACCTAGCGACCTTCCGCAACATACAACCTTCACCAAGGTTACATGCTCGGACTAGACCTTAGTCCAAGGCACACGACCCTTGGAGATCATACACCTAGTTGCCAGGTCCCTCGCCTCGGTCGACTACCTGGATGCAGCATGCAAACTTTACCAAGGTTACACGCCTAGACTAAACGTCGACCCATGGCATATGACCCTCCCACGGCCACACGCCCTCGGACGACCAACTAGCCATGGCAAACAACCTTCACCAAGGTTACACGCCTGAATCGGACATCAGCCCACGGCATATGGCCTGTTGGAGGTCACACGCCTACTCATCCCTTTTGATAGGGAAGCTATCGGACCTCGGCCATATCTGACATGTCAGCCCTTGATTTTGGCCTTGGCCTCGGAGAGACCCTCCAAGCGAGCGAGTTCTCGTCCAGGCTCGAGAGCTGGCACCAACCCTCTACTTGGCTCAATTCATGGCAAAATAGACATGCTAAAGGGAACAAGACCACCTTGCTAATACCAGGGCAGTCCGCAGTTCCGGCTGAGCTCCACGCATGGGATGGGTAGCAAATATAGCAATGACATGCACCTCCCTTTCCTTCTCGCTAAGGAAGGGAGCCCCGTGTTTTAAGCAGCAAAGCTAGGTCTTGACCTTACCCACTTGGGTGATTGAGCAGATGGGTTATTGAACGATGAATCTTTGGAACTTGCGACCTCTTGGAAGGGGGAACCAACCCCTACACAGAAGAAATGCAACCGCAAAAAAGCACAAGATACACAAAAAATTCCACGTCAGGCAACTCAAAATAGACTTCAGACCTCAGCAACATCTTGGGCTGCCGCAGACTCCCCTCGACAAGCAAGCCCCTCAGCTCACCTCGGGCAGCCCCACCTCTTGGCCGAGGAACTCTCTTGGCCAAGGCACCCACCTGGCTGAGGCAACCTCCTGGCTAAGGTACCCTCCTGGCTGAGGTACCCACCTGGATGAGGCACCCTCTTGGCCGAGGCACCCTCCTGGCTGAGGTACCCACCTGGCCGAGGCACCCTCATTGCTGAGGTACCCTCCTGGCTGAGGCACCCTCCTGGCTGAGGTAACCTCCTGGCTGAGGCACCCTCCTAGCCAAGGCACCCTTCTGGCTGAGGTAGCCACTTGGCCGAGGAACCCTCCTAATCGAGGAGCCCTCTTGACCTTTCTATCAAACGGGCCCTCTCTAGTAGCAAAGTCCCTCACGTTCAACAACATCCCTATGTAAGCGCGAGCTAACCACTGCTTATCAATGGGGAAGGGAGCTGACGTGTTGGGCCAAAAACAAGAATCCTCTGCCACTAAAGACTTGGCTCGGCTCTCCACCAAGTTGACCTGAATGACCAGCCCTCTACACCAGAAAAAAGGGAGTGTCACTACTGTCTCACGTACTATCGTAACCCAACACCTACCTTGGGCATGGTCTAAACCTTCAACACCGAGACCTGCCACGTGCGCGGACAACACCCGTCACCAGAACTTGTCTCATGTGCGGTCATGGCATGCCCACTCGTCATGTACACCTCACACAGTGGTGACCGGCCAAAAGCCAACGCTTGGCTCACGCATGGACTCATCAGCTCATCTGAAGCACATGATTGGAGGGCACGCACGGACTCATGAACTCATATGAGGCATGTAATTGGAGGGCACACACGTCTTGTACCTGTAGGTAACACGGTACCAAGCTCTTTGGTGTCGGGGCCAATGCTTCCGCGCTCTTCGGCCCTCCACAACCTCATCAAGGAGCGGAATCATAATGGCAACAAACAGAAGCCCCTCAAGGCCAAGGACAATGTCTACATGCTCATAGGTCGGGCTACTCCTAATGAGGCTTCGGCCATAGCAGACATCTCCACGCACCTTAGCTAGGCTATCCTCAGCAACTCCAGAATCGCAACCAGAACCTCAGCACCCTAAGACCACACTCTCCATCCTAGCTACAGTCGAGGTCCTCGCCATAAAAGGCCACTCAGTGACTCCCAGCAAGAATGACACTCTCTTCGGCCGAAGTCAAGGTCCTCAGCTAAGACATCCACCATGGCCTTAAGAATTGAGGGCAAATGTGTAGGCGCTTTCAAAAGGCCTATGGAATGTCGACACATGGCACAACGTGGGGCCAGTTAGTGCATTTGGCAATGCGGAGGTCGACACCCAGTGCGAGACCAATGGTGTGACCACACACGACGAGCTCGGATCACTGCCTTGTTCGGGCCGGATCGCATCCTAGCCGTCAGCATGCTTCCGCTGTCAGGAAAACTCAAGTATAAATAGGGCATAACTCCCCCAAGGTAAATGATCCAAAACTGGAGCCTAGACTTCCATTCTCCCCATCTCTCTTGCTCTCCAGCTTTCTAGAGACTTCGTCCAAACTCCTCGGACCTTGTTCGCCTTATCTGCTACACCCTCACTAACTTGATCGCCGAAGTCCTCGCCTCGAGCTATCACCCAAGGCATTTGATGTTCCCTTCCTAGCAAGTACTCGGCCTCAGGCAACCTCAAGTAGACTTCATCGACCCTCGGATCCATGCACTAGTCAGCCCATCCAAGAAGCTAAGCAAATTTATCGTGCTGTCCTCGTCCAATCCGAGCATCAACAGTATTCTTTTCATCATCGGAGTTGGGATCCCCTGCATTTTATTTTTCCAGGAAGTCCATTGAAACTGCAAGGGGTGTGCAATAATATGTGTGTTCTCATATGGGTGGGTATTTACACTGGAGTAATGGAAAACCTGAATGGAAATTTAGTAGACCAGGACTCTTCTCAGCACATCATAATTGCCTTATATAGAACACAGGATTGGCAATTAGTTGTGTTGTCATTTCTCGAGCAACAGTTCTGCCCATCCAAATCAATAGTATTAGTGTATTACTATTGCTTCAATTCTCATCAATTTTTTATTTTTGCCCATTAAGTAATCAGTATCAGGCATTTTCCCTATTTTTAATCCCTACATTGTTTTTAATCATCTTAATTTGTTCATTTATTTGAGACCCATTTTTTATGTTCTAAATTTAGGCGATTATTTTATTTGATATCTTTAGTGAAGAGATTAGATTAAGTTTTTTTTCTAAATATTAACTCACTTTGTAAATCTTATATTATTTGAAATGATTTTGTGTTTTTTTTGTCTTAGGTAAAATATAAAAACCTCCCTTGAGGTTTCTAACAATCACAAAAACCTCCCCTATAGTATTGAAAAGCCTGTTGTTACCCTCCCTTTAGTTATTGTTGTCTTGGATGGAAACGTTGGTCTAATGCATTAGTTTTTTTTCAAAAGTAACCATTTTACCCTTATATCCATCAATTGATATAGAAATTTACTAAAATACCCCTAAAGGAACTTTTCACTTTAAATTAAAAAAATATCCCAAGTTAGATTGAAAAAGTATAAAGTAACTTTACTCTATAAAAACATAAGGTCTAGTGAAGTCTACAAGGGAAAATCTAGCATTTTGAATTATATTGAAAGATGCCCTAATAAGTTGTAAGGGTAATTTTGTAACTTTGAAGTATCTGTAGGTGGGATGTGGCTAGGCTAGATGGAGGTGGTCTCCTTGAAGGATAGAGGAAGACCAGAGGCAAGGGATCAACCAAAAGGATTAGGGAGTGATGAGACGGCTGAGTAGGGAATCTAATGATAGGGGTAATCAAAGGTTGAGTGAGTTAATTTCGTTATGAAGGGGATCCCTATTTATAGGGAAGGATCCCGAGGTCCCAAAAGGAAGGAGCCAAAAGTGTTTGTTTCCTACTAGGAAAGAAAGAGAATATTAGATTCGTTGTCGGCCATTAAAGAGCATTGATAGGGCTTCGCCACATGTTCTTATGGGATCTCTTGAAAGTTGACTTTCCTTTCTCCTAAGGATCCTCATAACCCACATGTACTACTACCTTTCACATCTCACTTAACCAACGTAGCATTAGTGACACCATTAGTTAGCAGGTAGCCTTTTATTAATCCTACATGGTGCCCGGTCACGCGTGTAACAAAACATTTTGAAACCGTTATATATATATATATATATATATATATTTTCCAAAAACAAATTTCAACGATTGAAATCAACTGCTGGCAATTTAGGTTTCCATCAGAGAGTGCATTTCCGATCATTCACTTTGCCCGACGAAGGGACTGATCCTGTCACTATGATCATCAACTTAGATGAATCCTCAGACTGTCCTAACATACCTAGGTTTTGACCCCCCTCTAAGGATCTCACTGATTGGCATATCAAAGACTGTCCGATCTAACACCTAGTGTAGTACCATAATCGACTCTAGGAGTTAGGTGTAACATTTCAGTTTTGCCCATCTATCTCCAAGGTCAAGGGCAATACTGGAATTTTGGTTGGATTCAATGTTTCAAGGAAACTCATACTGCATGTACCTCATATCTCACCCTGATAGCTGAGACAAGCCAACCCAACCAACTTGGCAGCACATTAGTGTCAGCCTTGGCAAGATAAATCTTTCCAGGTCTATCCAACGGCTGTGAAGATTCTAAACTAACAGGAGTCTCATAAGTGTCCAGTTTAAGGGTACTACACAGAAACACACCACAATGACATGAATCAATTATGTACTTTATTCATTTACAATAAATGTCAAAAGGTACATCAATTTGAATGGAGCTAAGGGCATAACTGTCTAATAGCTCCCACTTGCACTTTAGTCCAATCGGGTATAAGTTGGAGTCCCATACTTTCTACGTGTGTGTTAAAAACTTTTTGTATCAATGGCTTAGTTAATGGGTCTACTACATTCTGTGTTGATGCTACCTTCTAAATCAGGACATCCCCTCTTTCAACTATCTCCCGTAGTACATGGTATTTCTTCTCGATGTGCTTCGACTTTGAGTGAGCTCGTGGCTCCTTAGCCTAAGCAATGGATCTAGTGTTGTCAAACAACAATGGAATGGGTGATGTGTTGGATGGAACTACTCCTAATTCCTGAATGAATTTCTTCATCCAAACGACTTCCTTGGCAGCTTCACTTGCGGCAATGTACTCGGCCTCGGTTGTGGAATCTACGGTTGACCCCTGTTTGCTGCTTTTTTATCTAATAGCACACGATCCTATCATGAAGATATAACCAGATGTAGACTTTTTATCATCTGGATCTGACTGGAAATTGGCATTAGTATACCCTTGGATCAGTAGTAAACTACCACTGAATAATAGACAAAACTTTTTTGTCCTTCGAAGGTATTTTATTATGTTTTTCACAACGGTTCAATGCTCCTACCCTGGGTTAGATTGGTATCTGCTTACCATACAAACTGCTTGAGAAATGTCAAGGCGAGTGCACTGCATGACATACATGATGCTCCCTACGACTGAGGCATAAGAAATCTCTTTCATGCCCTCAATCTCTTCGGGAGTCTTGGAAGACATACCCTTGGAGAGAGTGACCCCGTGTCTGAAAGGAACATTTCCTTTCTTAGAGTTCTCCACACTGTATCTTTTGACAATCTTGTCAATGTAAGTAGACTGGGATAATCCTATTATCCTCTTTGATCTATCTCTATAGAGTCGAAGACCCAATATGTAGGAGGCTTCTCCAAGATCTTTCATGGAGAATTGCTGTGAAAGCAACACTTTCACCGTAGTTAACATTCCTACATCATTCCCAATGAGTAGAATGTCATCTACATATAGAACCAATAACGTAAACTTATCCCCACTAGTCTTCCTGTAAACATAGGGCTTATCCGGATTTTGCTCAAAGTCAAACTGTCTGACAGTAAAGTCAAATCGGATGTTCCAACTCATAGAAGGTTGCTTAAGACCATATATGGATCTATTGAGTTTACATACCATGTGTTCCTGACCTGCAGCTATGAAACCTTGCGGTTGCTGCATATAGATATCTTCAGTAAGATCTTCATTCAAGAACGCGGTTTTGACATCCATTTGCCAAATCTCGTAGTCATGGTATACTGCTACAGCTAGTAGGATCCTAATGGATTTAAGCATGGCCACAGGTGAAAAGGTTCCTCATAAACAATTCCCTCTTTCTAAGTGTACCCTTTCGCCACAAGACGAGCCTTGTAGGTCTCAACTTAACTATTGGGGCCCTTCTTTCTCTTATAGATCCATTTGCAACCAATTGCCTTTACCCTGATGGGCGGATCTACTAGAGCCCAGACTCCATTGGTCTTCATTGAATCCATCTCAACTCTCATGGCATCTACCCACTTCAAGGAATCTAGGTCCAACATAGCTTCCGAATAAGTCACGGGATCCTCCTCACTAGTCGTGGCTTCCACCCAGTAACTTTCTTGGTCATAGTCGTAACGAACTAGAGGCCTGGAAACCTGGGTAGATCTTCTAGGTTGGTTATTTTTTTTAGAGCTGGTAGGACATCTCCCACTACCCCTAGGCTCTTATCATCAAGAACAACTTCCTAATGATGATTATCTAGGATGTACTCTTCCTCTAGGAAGTGGGCATTTCGAATTCAAAACACCTTTTGCTCTTTTGGATCATAGAACAAGTAACCTACAGAGCCTTTGGGGTAACCGACAAATAGGTAACGACAGATCTTAGATTCCAATTTGTCAGCACTAGTTCTTTTAACATGCGCTGGACAACCCCAAATCTTTAAGTGTCTCACACTTGGTTTCTTACCTGTCCGTAGCTCATATGAAGTCTTAGGAATAGTTTTGGTTGGAACCCGATTGAACACGTAAGTCACGGTCTCTAATGTGAAACCCTAAAAGGATGTGGGTAACTCTAAGTGGACAAGAAGTGATCGGACCATGTCTAATAGAGTCTGATTTCTCCTTTCTGACACCGTTTAATTGTGGTGTAGTAGGAGGAGCTAGTTGTGATTCTATCCCATTGTCCTTTATGTAATCCCTAAATTCATTAAAGTGATACTAGCCACCTTGATCTGATCAAAGGGTTTTAATTTCTCTCCCTAACTGTTTCTCGACTTCTTGTCTGAATTCTTTGAACTTTTTAAAAGATTCAGACTTATGTCTCATTACGTATACGTAACTATACCGTGACTAATCATCGGCAAATGTTATAAAATAAACATGTTGGTTTCGTGTCCTAACATTCAGGGGGCCACATACATCAGTATGTATCAGGTCAAGTGTGCCTGTAGAACTTTCAGGCTTACCAGTAAATGGCCGCTTCATCATCTTACCCTGAATGCAACGTTCACAGGTTGAAAGATCTTCTACAGTTAGAAAATCCAATGGACCATCCTTTACCATCCTTGTGATACGATCTATATTAATGTGGCCAAGTCGGTAATGCCACGGGCATGTAGTATTAATTGTATCACAAGTCCTCTTCTTGGGGATTATTTCTGATGTAGTTTCAGTAATGTTTGTTTCCAGAGAAGGATGGAAAGCATAGATACCATTCTTAAGTTCTCCATATGCGAGGAATTTGTTATTCTGTTTAATTGTAATCACAGTTCTACATAAGATAGAATAACCATCCATGCACAATTTTGAGACAGAAATCAAATTTCATCTTAAATTAAATACAAAAAGACAATCTTTAAGTACAATTGTTCATTCTCTGAAAACTATTTCTACAGTTCCTATGGCTATAGCTGCAACTGTTGCAGAAGCCCCCAAGTAGAGTGTCACTTCTCCGTCACTCAGTCTTCTACTTATCTTGAACCCCTACAGTGATTTACAGGCATGAGTGGAAGCCCTCGGAGTCAATACACCAAGAAGTAGAAGTGACCAACAAATTGGTCTCTATGACAAAAGATTCAAAATTACCTTGCTTCTTAGTCTCCAGATATTGAGGACAATTCCTCTTCCAGTGGTCAGTCTACTTACAAAAGTGACAAGCATTCGATGCCTTATCTTTCTTCCGCTTTTTCTTGCCTGATTTGCCACCTTCAACAAGCATGGCTATCGGCTTATCCTTCCTAATCAGTTCTTCAGCCCTCTAGAACATATTGTTGAGTTCCTGAATGCTAACATTTAGCTTATTCATATTGTAATTCATGATAAACTGATTGAAGGACAGAGATAAGGAATTGAGGACAACATCAATTTTGGTGTCATGGCCTAGCCCTGAACCGAGAGCCTCCAGTTCATTGATATAACCCATCATCTTCAGGCAATGGTCATGAACCCGTTGGTTATCGATCATCTGTGCGGTCATAAACAATTTTAAGACATTTTGTCGAAAGAGGCTATAATATAACACCGGGCAAGAGAGTTTTTCTCTTTCCATTCTTGGTACTCTCTTGTTCAGGCCTCAGAAGCCCTGTCACCCGGACAATCTGGAACAGGGTTTTTAGCAATTTTGTCCAATTTCTTGGACATTAGGTCTAGCATAAGGTTTTGGAGCTAGTCTGTATAATTAGGGCCCTTGAGTTTGTTATCATCCAACAATTTGGTGAAGTTTCCATTTGCCATTTCTGGTAAAGGCAAGGCAGATTTATAGGTCCACAACCTAATTGATTCATGCCATAACATAGAAAGGGCTATTAATCTATGTTCCATTTCCATTTTTGGCATCTCTGAGATTCCCTCCAATCTCAGTGAAGGAGACAGTTATGTCTCTGGAAATGTGGGAAACTACATGGGTGCATGGAGCCAACTGTTTTAGCTACAAAACCCCACCACCTTCTGTGAAGGATCTCATCCACTCATCTTATAAGCTTTCCCTTTGGCCTGTGTCAGACAAGGTTCATAGCCATTTTAGGTTAAACCTTTCTATCCAGTAAGTGCACACCCATCATGTTCGTGAATGCCAAGGTACCGTGAGAGAGTCTTCCATTTTAGGATAGGTCCTCCCACATCGGTCTATGACACCCCTATCATCATATGAAGCAATCTGGCCAACTGCATTAGCAGATGGATAGCCCAATTTTATGGTGCATCTCCACCTACCAATACAGCCAACCTTCATACTAATGATGCAAGGCCTTTAGAGAATTCATCATATGAAATTTCCTATCACATGCACTTGTATTTAATGGATGGAACGAAACCCTCTAGATCTGATTTAGGTCAAACCAAAGTGGCTGTCACTAGCTTTCATAAATCTAGATTCAAAGTGGGCCCAAAATGGCTAGGGTTTTAGGGTGTTCCTCTTGGAGAGAAACTAAAGTGGGCCCCACTAAGAAAGTGAGATCATCCAATGATCTTAAGAGCACCATGGCAATGATGTGCATTCAGTCATGGTGTTCGAAAGCCCATAAAGATCATCCAATGATCTTAAGGGCACCTACCATCACATGCATGAAATCCTTAATTGATCCAATCAATTAAATAACTATAAAACCCATAAATAAAGTCCATTTAATTCCATAATATTACCGATTAATATTATCTAGGTATTTGGGCTTAACTACAAAAATAGTTCGGCCCATATAGCATTTATGTTGAATTGGGCTAAAGTAGTTTTGACAAATTAAAATTGGGTTTTATAGATCTGGGCCGAATTGCATCTTGCAATTAACCATAAATCCCTCGGCCCATTAAGGGAATTTTAGGGCTGAGAATAGCCCCCATCGAACCTCAGATTTGGTCCAACCAGTTTGGTCCAATCTGGTTCGAATGGGTCTAATGTTTGATGTTTAATTCAAGATCCAATTCAAGAATCAAGATCTGAAAATAAAGAAAACCATACATGACAATCAAGAATCTGCAAGAGAGTTGTTCGTAAGGCTGCTACCCTGCAAAACATAGATCAGTTTGCAGTATGCAGTTTCCAAAGTTGTAGATCGTTGAACCCGAATCTGCGAAACTTTCTCCTTTGTGCTTTTAACTTCATCTTCAAATGAAATAAAATAGAAAACCTAATTTTTTTATTAATATTACATCATATTTGAATTCCTATACATTCTGTCTATAATTAAAAAAAAAATTAATTACAGACCAAGAATGAATAGAATAAATCAGCAGGTGCAAAGATTTCTCGCACCAATAAAAGAATTCGATCTCCACCATACGAACAACCCAAAATACAAGGAAAATATATAGAATAATTCTAAATATAAGTCAGATTAATAAAGATTTAATTTCAGATCATTCGCCCAAAATTGGGAACCGATTTCCAAAAAAAAACGTTAACTGCGCAAATTGGGTAGAACGCCTTCTACCGATTTGCACAGATCCATATCTAGTTTAATTCAGTTCAAGATTTGAACCTGTCTCTGGTACCACTGAAGGGATGAGAGATCAATCATATGGATGGCCGAACCCTGTAGGAAGGTTGGGCGAAATTTCAAAAATTTCTCTTTCTCCCATCTGAGAATCGCATTCCCTATTTTAGAAAACTACATTTTCAAGGATCAATATGAACCAAATCGGACCAGATCTGAAACCAAGATGAAGGAGAGGGGTATACCTGATACGAAGTAGCAGTAACTCCCAATGAATGTGTTCACGCCAAAGGAGAAAACCAAAACTTGCTTCCACTAAAATGACACAGTGTGTGTTGAAGCAGGATCAGTAGGACGGCTCTTCAGCGAGAACCGAATTCTTCAGCAAGAATGGAGTAGAGGGTTGATGAGCACGATTCAGATTGCTTCTTCTACCAAGAAGCAATATCAAGAAGACAGTGAATCCCCTAAGTCCATCACTATGGACTCTTAATGGGCCCAATATTTACACTAAATGGTCCTTGGGTCCAACCACCTTATGAAAATCCAAGGACTGTGGGCAGATGCAAAATTAGCCCATCAGGTATTACCCTCAATGGTCTTACACTTAACCTCTCAGCTCATAATGATCAAACACTACCCAACAAGAGAGAACCTCTCCCTCGGCTTTAAGGAACAGTGTTGCACTCTCTACTCACATGTATCCTGGGAATTAAAACCTTTTGCAAAACATTTTGAAACCATAATATATATATATATATATATATGTATGTATATCTCTATATAAATATATTTTGCAAAAACAAATTTCAATGATTGAAATCAACTGTCGGTAGTTTAGGTTTCCATCAGAGAGAGTGCATTCCCGATCATTCACTTTGTCCGACAAAGGGATTGATCTTGTCACTATGATCACCCACTCAGATGAATTCTTGGACTGCCCTAACATACCCAGGTCTTGACCCCTTCTAAGGATCTCATTGATTGGCATATCAAAGACAGTTCGATCCGACACCTAGTGCAGTACCATAATCGAGTCTAGGAGTTAGGTGTAACATTCCAGTTTTGCCCATCTATCTCCAAGGTCTAGGGCAATACTGAAATTTTGGTCCAGTTCAGGGTTTCAAGAAAACCCACACTACATGTACCTCAGGTCTCACCCTCGTAGCTGAGACAAGCCACCCCAACCAACTTGGCAGCACATCGGTGTCAGCTTTGGTAGGATAAATATCCCCAGATCTATCCAATGGCTGTGAAGATTCTAAACTAACACAAGTCTCATAAGTGTCCATTTTAAAGGTATTACACAGAAATACACCACAATGACATGAATCAATTATGTACTTTATTCATTTACAATAAATGTCAAAAGGTACATCAATCTGATTGGAGCTAAGGGCATAACTGTTTAACACCCGGGCCGGGTCGGGTCAGGCCAAACTGAAATGATCACCCCTAGGGTTTGTTGTTTCTTGGTCCTCATTATTGGTTTTTTTTTTGTTGTAGTGTTTTGTTTTTGTTATTGTTGTGTTTTTTTTCTACTTTTATTTGGCTAGTGTGGCCTAGCCTTTGGTTTTTTCTTGTTGTGGTGCTCTCGTTGAGGCTTCGTAGTGGCCTCCGCTGTATACATCTTGTATACCTTTTTTTTTTGTTCCCTGCTTATAAACTCTACCTTGCTTTCCTCAAGACAAATGACAAAAGTAATAGAAAGAAATCCACCTTTTGAACATTGGAGAAAACCCCTACCAATGCTATCAAGCTCTAGCCTTGTAGGAAGCCATTCAATTTGCTGCTTCCCTTGGAATCACTATGGCCGTTTTTGAAGGTGATGTGGAAATCTTGATTAAACTCTTATTGGAGGGCACAACTCAACCTTCATGGAGCATTTATATGCTCATCGCAAGCTACATGAGTCTCTTATCACATTTTTCCAGCTACTCAGTTACATTTGTTCTATACCTCATGTCTTTGTCGGTCCTATCTTGGACTCTGATGTAACTAAGTTAAATGGATGAATATAGTGGATTTACCATAGATGATGCAATTTAAAACTATACTTCTACAAGCATCAAATCACTTTTTAAATTCAAGAATTAGACAAATGGGCCTTTAAACTAACTAATAGGCCTCCAACAATCTTTTTAGTTAGAGCTTAGAGGGTTTCTAACAATTACTTTGTTAATGGACTACTTCTAATAGCTAGTTTGTTAGTGGGTTTTTACATTAAATGCTCCAACAACTAGTTTTATTTTTTATATAAAACCTTCTATTCTAAACTAGCTAGAGGCAATCGAGTTCTTACAATTGTTTTGAAAAGCCTAGAACTTTCTTTTGAGATTTGAGAGAGAGTCCTCTTTTAGGTGAATGAGTTCCCTCTTCTTTGGGTGATTGAATAACCAACCTTGTTGTTCATTGTAGTCCATCTCTTTTTAATGAAGTTCCATTAAATTTCCTTTTCCTTTTTCTATTTCTTTGAGCAAATTAATTTCTTCCATTATCTTTCTTTATGTTTGAATTGCATAAGTAGGGCATTGATTAAAAATAGCTTATTAAATTAAAAGACAAATTAATTATAAAGACTTTCAGTGGTATGGGTCTCATTCTTTTACATGAAATAGCTTATTATTATGAACTTGATTTATGTTTCAAAATTACATGAGTAACTCAAATTATATATATCAAATAAATAGTGGATCTCAAATAAAGTGGGTTATTGTGTAAAAATGAAACCTCATTTAATCTCCTAAACCAAACACAAAAAGCCAACATAAATTGATAATGAGTGTCAAACAAACTAGGTCAGAATAGGTAATTGTCAATTATAAAGATGTTAGACCATATTAATATTTCTAATTGAAAGATTCTTTCAATGGTGTGGGTTTCACTCTTCTAGTCAAAATATGTAATCAATTACAAATAATTAAACCTGATTCAAAATTTAAATTAATTAAGAAACTCAAATTTGATGTACTGGATCAATAGTGAATCTCAAGCAAAATGATATATATGTATAGTTACCCCATACTTAATATTGATCATTCCAGTTTCAAACAAAAGAAAGTTCAACTAACGTTTGATCAAAAAAGTTATATATATCAACGTTAATATTCAATACTCCTTGGGCGACCCCAGTTTTGTCTTTCACTCTTTCTATCGCTTTTTTCAATTTTGTTTTTTAAAGGGTGTGGAGGGGGTCCTCTGGAACCCTTAATATTGTTTGCCATAGCACAATTTGAGAGATCATGGTAGCCTTAATTTTATTAATTTGTTAATTGTTTATGTTTTCTTTTTTTTTTTTTAATTCAAGAAACAAGATTGGCAACTTGTTCAAAGAGAGAGAGAGTGCTCTTAACAGTTGTTGTTGCTGATTGTATACAATATGTTGTAAAGCATTTTACAGAAAGCTGGCAAAATGTAAGCAACTTGTCAAAGTGGAACTTGCCACTACAGCAGCACGTGGCTTGTGGGGAGGCACGTCCAAGGCACTGATCTTATAGGCCATATATACTAAGTTATATATTAATCCTTCCAAGTTGGCAACGTTGGCAAATTACTTAAGTATTCTTTAAATCCAATTATTTAATAAATATTATATATTCTTATTAGGAGTAAATGGTAGCACAATGTGATTGATTAACCTTTTGTTTTCATTGAAGAATTCAGGTGGTTAGTCCACAAGAAGCTTTTCCATTGGATTCAGCCTTTAGAAAGAAACGAAAACAGTAGAGGTTATTAAATTGGCAACTGAGTCCATCATCAGTTCATCAAAACTTACAGTCATTTGATATTTAGGAAACAAATTAAATTCTAACTTGAAATGGCAGTCATCAACTAAGAACATCTTGATCTATAATCTTTAGCTAGATTCAAAGCGAAACCTACCTTGTTGTTGTAGTTAGACCATAGATTCTAACATTAATTGTGTTTTGGTAGCAAGTATTTAAACAGACTCTAACAGTGGAAGGAAAAAAAGGATGCCCCGGTACTGCGATATTTATTCTTGAGATTTAAAAGGAATCAATTGACGCAAAACATGATCAAATATAAAACCTACTATATATACTGATCAGAAAACAATTCAACCAAGTACAAAGAAGTTAAGGGGAAAAAGAAGATAACTTTAAATTAAGCACATGAACAGGGCAACATTCAAAATAAAACATATTCGATCAGTCTCGTCAGTTCTCACTTTCAATTTTGAATGGATAAGATATTATTAAACCCATATCTGTTGAATTCAAACTGCTGTCATGGACATTATTGACATTACAAAATAAATCAACTGAGAGAGAGAGAGAGAGTAGCTTTTCTGCGAAGGATAATTATTATTTGACCATCAGACCCACTATCTTCATATATATTCCTTTTGGACTTTTGTTTTAAATTTCTTTTATGTTTATTTTATGTCCCTCTCTCACATACTAAAAAATGTTTGCCTTTTGAAAGAGATCTGTTGAGATCTTCTTCCAATTTCTTTGAAAGTTACAACAGATGTTTGTTGGATCAGAAATTTTAAATGCAAATTTTCCAACTACAAACGATCAATTTAGAAATGAAAAGATAGGGTTCGTAAGTTCGCTGATATGTGAAAAGGCACCTTTCCAACACCATGAATGAATGGGTGAGGTCCATTTGTATGTGGCGATTCGTCTATAAAAACCACTAAACCAGCTAAAGTTTGGATAGTTAAGTAGCTTTTTTTATCAACTGAATCAGCTCATCGTCATTCAAAAAATAAAATAAATAAATAAGTAAATTTTATTCCAAAAAAGTAAATTAGGCTAAATAAAAGGAATTTACTAATTATAATTGATGATACATAAGCTTGTGATAAGTAACTTTGACAAGTAATTTACCATAAACCTAGTGATGAATCAAAATGTCACCTTTAAATTTCACATGCGTGCTGGGGTTTTCACTTAACTACTTACTAGTAGAGGTGGCCATGAGTCGAGCTTCTCACGAGTTATTCAAGATAGGCTCATGAAAAGCTTGGCTCGATTTGGTTTAAACTAAGGTTTGAGTCGAGCTCAAGCCCGATACATAGGTTCGTTTGCTAATCGAGGCAAGCTTGAGCCCAGTGAAGCTCGGCTCGTAAGGCTCGTCGCGAGCCTAGTATAATAACTAAATAATTTTTTATTATATACATACATATACATACATATAAATATACATATAAATATAAATATATATATAAAATAAATAATTTTTATTATATAATAATATTTTTATTTTTATGTATATAGTAAATAATTTTATAATTCTTATTTTTTTGTATGCAAAATAAAAAAAATATATATAATTTTATATGTATAATTTTATTTTTTAGAAAAAAGTTGGCTTGTAGTCGAACTCGCAAGCTTTGAACCAAGACTATTTCAGCGAGATAAGCTCAAATAGCTAGATATTCGGCTTGGCTACGCTTGAATGCACCCCTACTTACTAGCCTCATCAGTTCAATTAGTAAAAACATGAGTTTGGATATTGTGCCTAGTGGGTTGGATTAACTTCAAGACTGAAGAACACATGTATGGTGTACCTCAGTTATTTTCGTGTTAATAATTAAAAGTAGTCAAATTGACTTTAAATTATGGTAATTAAACTTTGTGAGATGTGAAAGTGCACTTTGTTAATGTAATGTGAACCTTAAAAAGTAAATAGACCATGTGACAACTTTTAATGTGATTAGTTGAAATTTTGATCTAATGTGAAAATATTCCAATGTACCATAACTATAGACTTCATACTAGAGAGTAGGGGTGAGCATGGGTCGGTTCAGTTTGGTTTCATGGTAGAACTTGAAACCTACCCTGTAGGGGCAGGTTCCAAGTTTTTGGAACTAGAATCTATGCTAAGAAGGTCGGTTCCAAGGACGATTTTGGCTGGAAAGTTCCGGGGTTGGTTACAGGGTTTACTTGTGGAACTTGTTCTTTCTTTACCATCCCCCTTCAAAAAAAAATGAAGCATATTCTTTTAATTAAAAGCTTGACTTTATATAGTTTAAAACTTACATTGTCTTTATTGATGAAATTGAGTAAATTAATGTGTAGATTATAATGATATATTAGTGTATTGTTCAAAACTTAAATATTAACTTTTATATTACTTTTTTATATGCATTCAAATATTAAAATGAAAACAAATGATCAAATTACTTAATTCAATGGTCAAGTAAAACCATGGCCTTTGTAACCATGAGTTTTTAGGTTTAAATCTTTATATCCTTAAAAGTATTTTGGGGTTTACTTTCAAGGAAAATTCAGTTCCAAGCTAGGTCAGTTCCACCAAGGCTGGTTCATCGGGTTGATTCGGGTAGGGTAAACCCTTAGACCCTAGAACCGACCGTTTGGGTGGGGGTCAGTTCCAAGAATTTGGAACTAGACCCTTGTAATAAATTGGGTAGGGTCAATTCAAGGATAGTTCGGGGTCAGTTCCGAGTAGAACCTATTCATTTGCTCATCCTTACTAGAGAGTTTCTCCCTCAAACAAGTGGTAACTTATTTTCTCAAGAAATAAACATCTCAAAAGTACGTAGTTACTTTCAAATTCAAACAAAAACTTCCTTCCTTAGACATGTGTCCACTCATTAATAAAAAAAAATATGAACTTTAAATAGTAATTACCTCCTCTCTAAAAAAGGTTAATAGTAATTACCTTCACTATAAAAGAAAAAAAGGTAAAGAATAAAATATAAACACCTACCCTACAATTTCACTTTAACAAAAACACCACTTATAGTTTTACAAAAATCTGCAGTTACCGCCCTTCCATCTTTGTCCCAGTAATGGATACTATAGGTACATAGTGCTCACTTAATCCTTCGGAGCATAGAAAACACTAAATGGATACCATATAGATGCTTGTGATTGGTCTACTGTTCATCGGTTGCATGCAATGAACTTATAATATATTGCATGCTTGCGATGAACACACGGTTCACTGCACGTTAACAATGGGTTTGTGCTTGGTACGAGCGTAAAACAAGTTTTAGTTAAACCTGCGATGAGTGTTATATGCGCGCGGTTATTCAATGAACCTTGGTCACGCGCGACCTTGCGATAAACCTCATACACATGCAGTTCTGTGACAAACCCTGAAGGAATGCAGTCTTATGATAAACCCTGGACCATTGCGGAACCGCGGTTTGCTGAAACCGGGCTCGAATATCGATTGTACATGTAATTTTAAGTTACATGCATGACCGGGCATATGTTATTTTACATTGTATTATATATTTTATATATAAATATTATAACATGACATGTATAATTTATATTATATATAATATTTTATATTATATAATATATAAAATAAAAGTTTATATGCATATTATGTCATTTAATATAAAATATTATAGATATGTAATGTTTTATATATGAAAGACAATGGCCAAGAATCAGGCCCAGCCCAGCCCGGGCCCGTGTAGACCTAGGCTAGGGCTTATGTTACAAGCCTAGAACCCCGGGCCAAGTTGGGCCCGGGTCTAAGCTATAGCCCATTTCATAAGTGCAAAGCTTGGTCCGGCCCGACCCATGATCACCCCTAGTAAACCCTATGCCAAGAACAACAAAACAAGACTACTAAAAACCACTAAACCCTAGGGGTGTTAATTTGGTCAGTTTGGCTCGATTCGAAAATATAACCTAACCAACATTTTGGTTAAAACATTTTAATGAACTATACTAAGCCAAATTAGACTTGAAAACCAAAATGAACTGAACCAAATTCACATCGGTTTGGTTTGGTTTCAAATTGGTTAATTTGGTTAGTTAAAATGTAAATGTATGTTTTATTTATATTAATAATTACTATTAAAATATATCAATATTTATAATTTAAATACATATATTATAATAGGATGCCACTTATTTGAAGGAAATATGTTATAGGAAATATCAATTAGGCAAAGCAAAATACTAGCCAGACAAAGAAACCAATGCTTATACACCATTACTGAGTAGAATTAAACTACTTGAAAGAAAGGGATTATAGCTTATAAGGGCAACTTTTGGGCCCTAATATCAATAAAAGTAATACTTTTAGTAAAATTTCAAAAATAGGTTAAGTTTTTAAAAATAATATCAAATAAGGGCAAAAACACTGTTCATCTTCTTCTTCTTGTAGATCATTCAGCAGCGTTGCCGCCCACCACCGCCATCGGCAACGCCTCCGCCTCTACCCAACACTGCCACCTCCGCCCATCTCCACCTCCACCTCCAGAGGTTCTTAGAGTGATGTTGCAGAAGCCCCCAGTCAATGAAGTGTGTGCTTCCTACTGCTGAAATGACAAGGTCCTAGTATTTTAATCTTTTTTTTTAAGAAATTTACTACAATTCCAATTCCCGGATAAAATTCAGTCGTAGTTGCATCGTCCTTTGGTCTAGAACACGTTTGATGATATGGGATTTTTCTCCAATTCGTGAAAATATGAAGATACAGTAGTAGTGATAGGCTCAAAATATTGAATCAAAAACCATTTATGCTGCTGAAATGGCTTCTGAAATGGATGATAAAATCCTGGCGGTGATCCATTTCCGCTGCTGAAATGGTTGAAGTCATCACCGCCAGGTTAATGTGTTTGATAAAATCCTGGCAGTGACGACTTTAGCCATTTCAGCAACAGGAAGCACATACTGGGACCTTTTCATTGATTGGGGGTTTCTGCAACATCACTCTAAGAACCTTTGGAGGCGGAGGCAGAGGTGGTGGCATTGGGCAGAAGTGGGTGGCGACACTATGAATGATCTGTTAGAGGAAGAAGATGAACAATATTTTTGCCCTTATTCGATATTACTTTTAAAAAGTTAACCTATTTTTTTAATTTTATTAAAAGTATTACTTTTATTGATATTAAAACTCAAAAGTTGCCCTTATCCAGCTATAATCCCTAAAAGAAAACTACGAGACATCCTCCACCTCAACTCAATTTTCCCAAAAGAGTTGGTGGAGGGGGGGTAGATAGATAAATACATAAATAGATGGTAGGTGTGACTAAGTTTTGATTTAGCTGCCAACCTGGATCAACCTTCCTCCTCCAATCGAGTTTGAGAATTATGACATATAACAAACTGAGAAATGGAGGAGTTTAGAGTCAATTTCAGGTTGACCCACCAAGACCCAGGTAGAAGTGCCCAGATGTGAAGTCCATAATTTTTCGAATGGATGCAACTTAGGGGCTGTAAGGCACATATAAAAGGTTGGTATGATACTCAAAATCTAAACTGATATGATGGTCCCAAAACATGATTGGACTCTACTTCCGTAACACTAACTTTTAACTATCTCACGTTACCACTTAAAGGTTATGGGTTGACTAAAGAATATAAAGTACAAACCTCAAACCGCAAGCAAAGACCAAGGTTGTACTAAAGAAGAAAAAAAACACTTCTGATGATTTTTTAACTCCAATGGACGATTCCCACCACACATAAAGAAAATAAGAGATTAGTATATTTTGCTTATCCCCTTCATATTCTTGTTTATTCTATTCTCCATTTCTATCTTTTTCTTTGTTGATAGAGTACCATATTCCACTTATCCACTGTATAGTACATCGATCTTTTGGGAACTTGGATAGTTTAATTTATTAATGTTTCAGCGACTAAATTAATTAATGTCCTCGTGTTGTAAGCAAACTAAGCAAACAGAATTTTCTAATACCCAGATATGCTTTTTAATATCTACAAGTGACAAATTATTTTAATTAGTTTTCCCTTTCTTTACCCATGGATAATCCCTCCCCTCTTGGCAGACCTCTTCCCTTCAGGCTGACCTGGGTTCAGCTCGTAGGCAGAAACAACATATTGATCTTGGTGTTTTAGATTAGTTGTCCATGTAGGGTCCTTAGTTAACTTGCCTTATTTTTTCTTTCGTTTGTGATATGTTGTCTTTGTTGTTTAATTAATGAATTGTTTCTGTGAAAAAAAAAAACATTAAAATCCCTGGAGAATGAAAGCATTAGAACATTCACTAACTTTCCAAAAAGAGTTCATGTATTCAAGCATAGCACAACGAGTGTCATTACATATCTTCTTATCCATTAAAATTCCGGAAAGAAAACTGTTAGTAGCCATCTCTCGTAGCGTCACTTATGAAATCTTTCACTGGTTCAGAAACAAGCTCTCCTTTAATTAGGATGGACCCATGGAGTGATGTTGAGGGTCAGGTCCTCCGGGACTCAGTCGCTTAGACTCGTACTGGCTTTTGCTTGGCTCTTGTTTTCCTAGCCCAGCCTTGAATGCTTCTCTGGCGCCGTTGATCAATGTTTTAAACGACTCACTTAGCGTCCTCCCCTCTAGAAAAGGCTGGAGCGGACGAGGTTCAGACCTCATGACGAAGGAAGCAAGGAAGAATAGGCACACCCAGAACTTCAAGTTAGTCATTCTTCTCTCAGATTGCTACGAGATTCTAAGCTAAGTTGATTGCTATATATGCGCAGCTTACTCTGATTATTTTTATTCTAGTGGAAGTGACGAATGGCAGCGATTCCGATTTTTTATTTAAATTTAGTAGGGCCGACCATGGATGGTTGGTTTTTTACATGCGCTAACGGCTTTGGATCGATCTACTAGAAAAGAAGAACCGACCAATGTCTGTGCAGTTATGCGCTGTCCATTACATACTCGAGAAAAAAAAACAAAACTTAGGCAGGACCCTGCGCTTCAACTAATTTTTCAGTTAATTCACCAATCTGCTTCATTAAATCTTTAACGATGTGTTTGTCTAGTCAACAATGATGCTGGAAAGATCAGAGAATGAGCTTGCCCTCAAATACTTAATTTCCCTATGGTGCATTCACATGTTGTGTCTATTCATAAGCACTCTCTCTCTCTCTCTCTCTCTGTAAATCCACTGTTCGTAAACGTCCAAGTCCAGGTCTTGTCTGTACTAGTTTTTCTTAGTCATAAGCAATTGGAACTCTTCTTCTGCTGCCTGACGTTTCTCTGGAGTGTTCTTTACTGTGATCAGCAAAGAGATGATATATTGGACTAACCCAATGGAATTGAGCTTAGTGTAGTCAGGACTGATCAAGAGATTGTGGAAGTAGAAAAATATAAGAGATGGCGGCCCTCGGGGCCACCTTAAGCACATGATTGCTCCTTTGAGTGCTCTCCACATCCACAGAGAGTTCCAACACAAATTGATCATTGATGGATGAGTTTCTTCAGAGAAGCAGAAAAAATCATCATTGCAATATTCACTAAAACCTCTTTGAATTGTGAACTGTACATCAATGAAGTAATAAGACGTGTAAGACATTGACTCGTTCTAGTTAAGTTCAGGAATGGATTAATGGATTATTATGTCAACTAGGTATCAGAATTCAGAACCCACATGAATCCAATTCACCAAATTATGATCTATTTAATAAATTAATTATTACCGCCCATGTCATCTTGATAAGCATGCAAGAAGTGTACTACTCTGGAGGATAACTATGACAGGTCTTAAAGTTGGTAAAACAAAATTAAAAAAACGGTAACAATTAATCAAGGATTGTTGGTAAAGTGAAAGTATTGGTTGAGAAACTTGGATCGATATCAGATGCCGACCAAGACATTCTCTATTTAATTATCCATTCAATGGATTCCATTAAAAACCCTGTGAGACTGTGGCCTCACAAGGGTTAATCTGTAGAAAGCCTAATTGCAGATAAGGAAAACAATGCTGAAGTACAGCTACTATTGTTATTTGGCATGTTTATCGTTACTTACAATTAAGTAGTGCTACTAGATAAACATGATCTCTCTTCCATGTTTATCATACCATTAATACAATTTATCAACAGTATCAAACCCTAAAAAAGAAAGGATGGGTGGGGGTGAACATACCAGATTCATCTAAAGTCTCAAATAAGCAGTCTTGGCATTGTTTTCTGATGGTCATCTTAGTCTCAATCAATATCAAGTAGGGTAGTAAGATCATCCTCTGGAGCATATCTAAACTACTAGAAGTTGTATAAATCTAATAAGTGGGGAGAACTGTTCTAAGAGTCTTTGGCAAGTGAGTACTGTGATTGACTGATTGTGAATCTTCAGTTTCTCCTACCTTGTCATTGTGCTTTATCTTTTCCCACTCAAATGACCTCACTAATTTCTGCCATGTTGAGAAAAGATTGGCAGATCTAAATCGTCCAATAGATAAGAAACCCTTATTAATTTTAGATTGGCTACGACTTCTTCGATCACTTCTAGCTAGTGGAGTGCTTGACTGCTCGTTATATTCAAAGCCTTTACTAAGTGATGTTAGCCCTTCCAAAAGTTTCAGTTATTTTTTAATTCAAAAGAAACCCACAAAGAAAAGCTCCTTTTCGATCGACACACATGGGATGTTTTTTCTGGACTGAAATTCGCCCCATTCCATGAAATAGTAGAGAGCGTGGGGATTAAGAGGGTGGGACATCAGGTACGACCGTTTGAAATATTTCTTCAACCATGTCGCCACAACCACTAGAGGAAGATTCTTGTCTGTTAGACTTCATTAATTCTCCAAACAACCCACCCAGAAAATCCCTTCCCTTCAAACGAAATTGGGTTTTAATAAATTAATTGATCACTTTCATTGGACAAGTGTTTTTACTTCTGGCAGGATGAAATTAACTCAATCCTTCAACGAATCATCTTCCACTTGTCAAAGCGTTACAGAGTGTTTATATTCATTTAAAACCTCTTGCGTAGCTGCTGTCAGTTTGGCATATATATAATATATATTCTGTTGAACTTTTTCTTATCTTTTGCCATCTTGGCCGCAGCAGCTAGCAGTACCTAGATATATATCAATAAATAAGTATGGACCGGCCTGCAACAAGTTGATAACAATGAAAAGCTCAAGTCTTAGTGATCGACCATAGTTGGTTGACACTTCTTTCAAAACTAGCTTTCCGCCTTTTCACATCCATTTCCACGCATTCAACTGTCCCAAGATGCAAAGTAAAACTCTCCACCTGAGCCTGTCGGTGATACTATTAGCTTAGCTGTGCGGCCGAGCAAGAGCCTAAATAAAACACCCACACACAAAGCTACTGTCATTGGCGTCGACATAAGGACGAAAGGGATGAGCCCAGATCCATTAACCTCCCCTCACTAGAGGATCCGTACTGGATGGACCCAGAAGGATCAAGCTGAACCAAGTTCCACAGTAACAGATGTGATTTAAAATTTGTGGAAAGAGAATTTGACTCCATTAAACAACTGGGTTATGGATCGATAGTGCCCCACGATAGCAAATTTTGGGGATGGGTCGTTAGTGGGAGAAGGATGGATGGTGGACGAATGGTGGACCACTAGATACATCGTCTGATGATTGTGGCGAAAACCTTTCTGCATTATTCAACCCAAAAAGCCACTAGTCCCATCTTCGTGTCTGTTCTGGGTACACTCCAGTGTCAACTGTCAACGCAGTTTGTTTTGACAAAACTACTTGTCTGCGTGTCAAATGTTGTCAGCAGAGATATAGGTCGGCAAGCTGCCGGACAAGAGAATCGGTGATCTTGTACTGATTGGTTCTATACTCAGTATATCTCATCCACAATGGCATGGTGTACAGTACCACACTGGACTGGATTGAACTAGGAGAAGAAATCCGAGTCAGAAATGACGAGGAAAGAAATATGGAAGAGTCATGCAGCTGCTTAGAGAAATAAAGGAATTGAAGAACCAAAATGAAACTCTTACACTGTAGACTGTAGTAGATGAGATTACAGTTCAAAATATTGGACATGGCATCAATAAACATAGAAATGGGTTTGTGTCGTGATAGCAGGTTTTGGAATGCCAATGGATATGGTGGAAAGATATAGACATTTTTGGATAAATTTGGGAAACTTTATAAATATCATAACTATATATATATATATATTAGTGACATCAAATTTACTGTTAAAATAACCATAAATAAGATATAAATATGTAAGAAATACATACTATGATAGTTTATATAAAGAAATTCATTATAATGGGAATCTAGGGATATTGATAACATACCATAAACTTGCCAATAATATATGAAAAATGTATTAGATAATTAATTTATAGATATATTAGACCCATGAAAATGTATAAGATCTATAAATGAAAGTGTACAAGGTACAAATCAAAAGGAAATTTTTATATTTTAATTACTTTATTAATCAATCTTGTTATATATTTTTAAATTTGTAAACTACCAAACAAAACTATAAGACAATGTGTTTAACTTCTTAAATAATACAACTGTAAATTAAGTCAATTTTGTAAATAATATTTTTTTCATTTCTATAAATAATCTAGATGTTGTTATTTAATTACTTATTTATTGTAAACTACGTTATTAACTAATTACAGAAATATATAATCATAATGTAGAAAAATATGAGACTCTTCCAAAGTTATATGATACATGTCATGCCATATGCAATTCATAACTTTTAACTTTAAAATAGTACTCCATTTTATTATTTTAGTTCTCTAAATTATCAAACAATTTAAAAACAAAACTATTTTGATGGTTTTTGGATTTCACCAAATTTTGGAGAAGTCCATAAATCTACTTATACAAGCAAAAACATCTTAGAACTCAACAACAAATCAATATGTCATAGCATTTCTAATGCAAGACTTCATGTGTTTAATTTGTAGATATAAATTCTCCCACAAATGTCTAGAATGAAAATGAGAGGCTTGGAAGTTGAAAGTGAGAATGTGCTAGAAAAGTGAAACCAACAAATATAAATTATTCCACCGGCATGTGGTTCATATGTATCAACTTGTATCAAAGTTGGATACAACGCGATATAGATGTACCTACTAGGATGTGTATAATGAATGTACACCAACTCCACTCCACCCATGAATGGATTGGG
The DNA here is from genome assembly GCF_055504915.1 of Nelumbo nucifera. Classification (NCBI taxonomy): domain Eukaryota; kingdom Viridiplantae; phylum Streptophyta; class Magnoliopsida; order Proteales; family Nelumbonaceae; genus Nelumbo; species Nelumbo nucifera. The sequence goes on from NC_142649.1 coordinate 18,859,868, forward strand.
TGTATCATATCGATGAGATATTGTTCAGTTCATTATATTTGCTCTTATGGACACAGTTTTCTTCTATATGTTCCCTCTCATAGTTAGGGATCAAACCTTAATAATACAATCATTATTAATACAACAATGTCTTGGTTTTTGCATATCAAACCCTAGCATAGCTTAAACTTCAAAATGCCACTGATGTCAGGGTGTTGAGACTTTGCTTCTCAAAAAAGAAAACAATCAAATTGATGTTTCTTGTCTTGAAACATCCCCTAACATATATTTTCATGCCAAGTGTTTTGACCGTTTTAACTACAAACGTCTCCAAACAAACTAAAAAAAAAAAAAAAAATCAACTGTTAAAATCAAAATAAGGGATGTTTTCGAATATTGCTTTGAGCTCGACTGTCCTGTTAGGCTTGGTTCTGAAGCTAAAATTTCAATTGTGTGAATCTTATAACGTTTTAATTACAGAATAGAGAACACTAATTAGATTGAATATTCTTGGACAGATTATATACCATCTGTAAAGGTATTACTAGCAATCCAGAAACCACTCGATCAGTCGGACCTGACATTATATTACAATTAGGTACATATTTATTTAATGGTCTAAGATCCATTTAAGAAACTTTGCTGCATCAACCACGCCAAAGAATACGCTCTCAATTCAATTATCTCCGGTTTATGAATTATGATAATTGCGACTCTTATTTAGACATATTATAATTTTAAAACCAGAAAAAAAGATTGCAGTTGTGTCGGATTGAAGGTAAATCCAAGCCCAACCCTAAAAGTGAAAACCTTTGGTTTGAACCTGATCCAACTCAAAACCAAGCTCAAGTTTATCAATCCAAGTCTAATTTTGAGCTTAATCTAACACAATTCAGGTTGGGCTGGGGCAGGTTTGGTTAGATTAGTTGGGTTTGAAAGAATTTATATATAGTCATTTTTATTGGGCCAGGCTTGGGCAGGTATGTACAAATTTCATTTATAAATGTATAAATACATATTTGATACATGTATATATAATTAGAAAAAACATATTTTTATATTAATATAATATATATAACATGTATTTGTTCGGGCGGGCTCAGGTTGGGTTCGGCTTGAACTACCCAAGAGTACTTTGTGCCTACAAATTCTAACTCTGGGCTGAACCGTCTTTCTCCCAAATATCACAACCACAAAGGTATGGAGAAAAACAGAGCTAGCATTAAATTAAGTTACCAAGTAAATTTCTTGGAATGGAATCTCATATCAGCTACTAGCAGAGGTGCACACCTCAAACCGAAATAGAAACATAATTTTAGGTTATAATCTAAACACAACTCGATACATATTTCGGGTTTAAATGGTTGCTCTTGAAAATGAATATTGCCTATAGCTAAAAAAGAGATGGCACAGCATAATTCCATTCATCAGTGTGTGCAACGATGGCAAAACTATCACTAAACTTATGCATCTCATGTACCAGAGATCTTTCAACTTTCCTTAGGACACCTAACACCAAATGCCAATGCTCCTACATGTTACATGTAAATAGTTTTTTTGAGAAAATATAAAGATCTTTGAAAGCTATGAAGTGCATAAATGAAAAGAGGAAAAAGAACTTTTCAATTCTTCTTTTATCAACAATTACAATATGTTGGATATCTATTGGACATAAATTTACCTTTGACACAAGAAAAGACCATCGATGAAGCTGAACGTCAATGTGGCTGTGATGTGGCATCCAACGTGGATGTTATTTGAATTGATATGGTTCATCACAATGCACCATATCGTAAAATGCTTCTATATTATTAATGTATGAATTTTTCTGTTTTTTCTATGTAATTTTCAGATTTTTTGCCATTTTTTTTCATGATTTTCTGAATTTCTTTTTTTTTATAGTCTATTCAACAATTGGGACCATAGGATGAAATAGGTTTTTTTTTCCACCGTTGGATGTAAGATAATATATACATAGTAAAAGCACTAGATAATTGGCACCAGTGCTAAAAACAGATATGGAGCATTGATACCAAACAGAAGGTGTTGTTGTTGCCCCAGGAAATGTCCTACCTGACAGCAACGTTTCCAAACAAAAAAAAAAGACATTGTTTTCTCATAAAATGGTGCTTCCAACCCACACATATACAACACCGTGAGAAAATGGTGTTGTATATGCAGCATCGATGCCAAACACATACTAAGGTGGAACTAAACTTCTCATACCATGCTCGAGGGGCTTGTCAAAGGCCACAAAGGGATTTGTGCATTTTGCATAAATATTGTGGCCACTCTGGATCAATATAACTGGGAGGCTAGCCATGTAAGCATCCTCCTATAAGATACCATAGAGGAAAGCACACTCCACATCAAGCTAGTAAAGTGGCCAGTTATTAGAGACCGCCAAGGAAAGAATAACCCTCATTGTAGTATGTTTAACTAAGGAGTTGAAAGTCTCAATGAAATCAACCCTAGGTTGTTGAAAAAAGCTCTTGGCCACCAATCTGGCACTGAGTTTGTTAATGGAGTCGTCAGGGTTATGTTTGACCCGATAAACCCACTTGCACCCTACTTATTTATGTTTTGTTTGAACTTTGAAAAAAATTGGTTATTTATGATAAAAACTAAAAACGTAAAATCAATACAAATATAATACAATGGTACAATATTTAATTTAGTTTTGTATAAATTTAAATATATATTGACAAAAAATCAGTTTTGCATAAAAACTAATCGATTTAAATATATATTTTGATTTTGCATAAAAGCTAAAAAGAAATAAACTTAAATATAAATAGATATTTTAGTTTAAAATATATATAAAAACCGACTAAACCGATAAACCGACCCATCATGTTTGGGTCGGTTTTGCTTCAAGGTTGGTTGGTTTCGATTTAATCAATGGGTAAACCGACTAGGTCGACTCGATTGAAGAAAATGTCTCAAACTGACCCAACCCGACCTGTAAACAGCCCTAGTCTACATGTCCTAGGATTGTAGGATAGGTACTATATTTAGCATCCATGGCCTGTCGCCATGCAACACTATGGTGGGCCTATGTATAGTACATCGGTTCAAGGACGTGGTGGGCTAAATGGGCTTGAGGAATGGGGTAACGGGTGGAGTACAACATGGGTTTGAAGATCCCAAATTTGGATCAAGTTTGCATGGGGTGGGTACGTTGGGCTGGCATTTGTTGCTCAATGGGCCTAGTTTCAATAATGGGAGTAGGAAACGGGGTAGGGAGAGGTCCAGGGGTAGTAGACGAGGTGGTGTCAATAATAGGTGGAGGCATGGACCTGGGTGTAGAAGGTTGATAGATTACTGGAGTGGACCGGGAGAGAGGCCCATTAGTTATTTCAATAGGAGGTGGGAGTTTATCAAGCATTAGGGTGGGATGTGAGATAGGGGTGCTAACGGTTTGGTTAACCGAACCGTGGGGTGATTTTCTGGACCGAACCAACTTGTTTGATTTTTACATTTAACCAAATCGAAACCGAACCGATGCAACTGGTTAACCATGGTTTGGTTTTTTGATTTTTTTTATGCCCTCAAAATTAAAAAAAAGGAAAAAATAGACAGTTGAAGAGAACTGGGAGATGCAGTAGAGCCTCAAGGGAAAGGAGAAAAGATAAGACTAACCCGTCGAGCAAATGTAGCCGAGTCTCTAGGTTGTGGAAGCAGAAGGGATCGCTAGTGTCACTGAAGCAGGAGGAATCACCAGTGTCGGAGGCCGTTGGTGATTCAGTTAGAGGGCGAAGCGCTAAAGGCCGTCGGTCCGTTGGGGAAGAAGAGAACTATGAGAATGGGAATCTAAGAGAGTGAGAGTCTGAGAGAGAGAGAGAGAGAGAGAGCGTAGGAAGAGAGAGGGAAAGAAAGGGAAAAGGCCAAAGGGAAAGACGCGGCGGGTGTCAAACAGGAACTAAAACCTGAAAGTTATAGACAGGTTGTTCGCTAGTCAGTTTGGCATTCTGAACACTCTTAGACTGCCGAACTTTTTTATTAGATTTTCAAAAAAAAATATAATCGGTCAATTCGGTTAACTACTGGTTTTTTAAATAGTTAACCAAAACTCTCAGTTTTTTGAAAACATCGAACCGAAACCGAACCGACCAATTCAATTAACCGATTTTTCAGTTCGGTTTCGGTCGGTTCGTTTTTTCAGTTTTTTTTTGCTCAACCCTAATGTGAGTTACCTGTGATAACTTTGTATTTTGATGCCTTAAGGGCATCATTTCAAAGGTATTTTCTGCTTTAGAATAGTCAAAGTGTGACCTTTTCCCAATTAAGTTCAATGTTGTGACCTATGAGGGTCTCTGTGCAACTTCTGTGGAAAACTGGGGAAGTTACATGGCTGAAATGCAGTTTTTGGGAAGCTGGTGTGAAGTCCAACTGAGAGAGGGGGTGTTTTTGTGAAAAACTGAGAACAGAAGGGCGCCTCATATCTGCTAAACCCATAATGGCGCCCCTCCTACTGTATTAGCATGCTCCCCTCTCATTAGCAAACCCTAGGGCGCCTTCTAGCTCATTCTTTTCATCCTTAGCAAACCCTAGCCACCCCTATCTGATCAATCTCCACCTTCCATCCCTTCTAATCTCCACCATTCATTTTAGGGCACTCTCTTTTTAGTTTTTCAACCCTAGGGCACCACCTAACTTCTAATCCTTACCATTTAGCCCCTAGTCATTAGATCTCAGCCCTCCATTCCATTTTCTATCTCAGCCATCCACTTTAGGTTGCCACCCACTCCTTTTAATCTCCATCTTTCAACCCTAGGCAACTCAATCTCCACCATCCATTTTTTGGCACCCAAATCTCAGCCCTATATAATATTCGAAGCCCTCTCCTTCTCTTCTCAACCTTAGGATCAACCCAGAACCATCCTAACCCTTCATTAGAAACCCAAGGGTGCCCATATCTTTGCTAAAACCCAGTTGTCGCCCCCCTCTTTCTCTCTAATCACAGTTGTGTCCATCCTTCTCCATAAAAAGGACCCAAGGGCTCCTGAGAAGGGGTTGGATTCTGCCCCCAAGTAAGATGGAAGGTTGATTTTGAGAAGTTCAAGGATAGAGGATAAGGAGAACGCCCAAGCAAGAGGAGGGGTACCTGCTTGCAGTTAGCCTAAGCCACTACTGCCACCTCTGGATTCGGATCCCAACCATTAGTCTTAGATTTAATTTCTATTCTTTCATTTCCAGTTCCATTTTTTTTCCTTTCTGCAATTTACGGAAATCAGCTAGGTAAGATGGAAGGCCTAGCTCGAGAAGTTCGAGGGTCAAAGGAGAAATCTGGAGACTACTACCTCTGATCGGATTACAGACTTTTTATTTCGTCCCTTTTATTGATTTATTTCTGTTATTTATTTATTTTTCTACACTTTTCACTTCTAGCACGGTTCGAATTTTATTTTAATGAATTTCAGTTTAATTAATTAAATTTTGTGTTTTTGCAACTCTCAATTGTGTTCTCTTTCCCAGATTTAATTAAATAACGATTTTTCCCTCGCTTCCTTGTGGATATGACCCGTTCTCACCATTTACTGCATTTGAAATTGTTTGAGAATCAAAAAAAATTATAAATATTAAAACTGGTGTTCCAAAGTGGTTAACGACATGCTTCCGGCTACACTAAGTTTTCGGAACCGTTGTTGAGGAAGCAACAGAGAAAAACATTTATTTGCTTTATCCAAATCTGTTTCATTATTTTTTTTTCTTTTCATTTTATTACATGATCCGTTATCACATTTTAATTCTTACTTTTCATTGATTTTGCAGGACGAAATAGCAAAAGGTGGGCTACCGAAGCATTACGGGACTACGGGAGAGAAGAGAATAGAAGATTAATTGCATTGCATTTCAGGTGTAGTCGTCCCATTTTATTTTTGATTTTTTTTTTATTTCTTTTTAACTCTTTTATTTGGTAGAATAGTGTTTTTCAAATTTTTAATTATTTTTTTTCTAGATCCAATTTATATTTTTTTTAGTAATATTTTTCTTCCGTTTTGTTTCTAGATCTATGTTTTTTTTCTTTATTTTAATTTCTTGTTCGAATTTCTGTTTTATTAGGTTTGTTTGTTTTTTATTTTCAAATAAAAACAAAAAAAGTTTATTCGCTTATTTTATTTTATTTTTTTATTGCCACATAATCTTTCTTTTTTTGGATTTTCGATTTCATCTTTTGAGTAGCTAATTTTTTTTCTCGTTAGAATTTATTTTGGTAGTTGTTAATTTATTTTTAGCACAATTAATTGTTTATTTTCTGTTTGCAATAATTATTTGTTTTAAATTTTAATTTTAATTCGAATCTAAATTTGAATTTAAATTTCAAATTTTTAGAAAAAAAATAAAAATTAAAAATTAAAAAGTTAAAAAATAATTCAAAAAAATTTATTGATATTTTAAAATTTTTGCATTTGCTCCAACATTTAGGGTTGGATATGCTAGAGCATGCATCATATAGGATTATTTAATTGTTGAAATTATCTTGTTAGTTGTGAATGTGTTAGGTTTTCTTTTTTATTATTATTTTAATTGCTTCTTCGGCTTAGTTTATTTTATTATTTTATGTTAAATTGCTAAATTGCATATTAGAAATAATTGTTCATTCATTGTAATTAGTTTCATTTATTTTGTTTATTGTGTTTTTTTTCGTTAATCCATTTAAGGCAATCCAACTTAAATAAGATAAGGTGGGGATTTCATCACCCTTCCTTGGCCCAAAAGTCACCACCCTTCACGTGCGATTCACCCTAAACCCTAATTTAAAATTTGGATAGCAAGATCTTTTAGGGAGCCCCACATTTGGTTCAAAGGTGTGCTGAATTTTAGGGAATCTTGTAATTACTTTCCATAACCAGCGGTTGGTGTTTAAGGAAAGAGGTTAAACGGCTAAGCCTATGCAGGTTTTGTGGTTACTTAATTAGGTCCTTGCGAGAGCAAGGGCAGCCTCCCACATCCCCACCTCTTACTTGGCTAACCAAAGGAAATGGTGCAATTCAAAGTGAACGTAAGAGGATTCACATTGGTTGAACCACTGGTTTAGGAAACCTTAGATCAACCCGTAGGTTGTGTTTGAATTTCTTCATTTTCGTTAAAATTTAAAAATTCAAATTTGAATTTAAATTTCAAGAATTTAAGTTTCAAAATCTAAATTTGAATTTAAATTTAAAATTTCAAATAAAAAAATTAAAAAAAAAAAAGATAAAATTAAAAAATTAAAAATTCAAATTTGAGTTTAAATTGCAGAATTTAAATTTCAAAATCTAAATCTGAAATTAAAATTCAAAATTTATATTTCAAATTTCAAGAAAAAACAAGAAAAATGGTGGTAAAAACAAAATAAGATAAAATGAATTCAATGACCCGAGTTTGTGGAATGGGAAACTACTTCCAACCTGAGCCATGGATAGATTGGAACCATGTGTCTCAACAACTAGATAGGATTAATGGGATGGCCCAAAGACTTGATCAAGTCCTTGCATTTCGTCAACAAAGTGGCCCATACCCAAACTTCTCATCCTATCAAACATGTTCCATCTATGCAAGCCCAACCCATCATGTTAGCCAGTTCCATGCGGCGGGCCAATGTCAACCAGTCATTCTAGACCAAGTACATGCGGCCAATAGATTTTTCCAACCCCATGCTAACCTATTCTTTTGCCAACATAACCATGGGTGGGAAAATCAGCCCAACTTCACTTATAGGGCCCAAGTCCAAGAAACCACCCTACTAGATATGCACTCTCAGTGGTCTGAAGCCCAAACTCACTGTGAGTATAATGTTTACCCTGGGACTCAACCAGCTCAACCAAGTCAAACCTACACATAGTCCCAATAGCAATATCATCATCCATCTAACTCCATGCCCAGCAATTTCAGAGGCCACAATTGTGGAGCCAATTCCAGCAAATGGACCCTAAGAATCAACTGGCTCAATCTTATAAGACCAACCCACAACCTCCTGAAATCTGTACAGTAGATGATCAATTCATGCAGCTTCAACAGCTGATCCTAAAACAACAACAGTCCATCGATAGATTAGAGAGACAAATAGGACAGCTAGCTGAAGCCAAGGTGAGGAGAAAAGTAGGGCAACTACTGATTCAATTGGTTGCGAATCCTAGAGATTAGCCACCGGGTTTTCCTCTACAATAGATTCAACCACCTCCTAAGAACCCTCAGCTTGAAAATACTAAGGATATTACAACCTTAAGGAGTAGGAGGATTTTAGAGGACCCGTATGAGAAAAAGAGAGTTAGTGAAGAAGAAAATGAGCAAGAAGACCATAAGTTGGGGGGGAAGAAAAATGAAAGGAAAATTTAGAAGAAGAGCCTATAGTGAACCAATCTATAGTTCCCTTTCCAATTGCACTCACAGCCGGAACGGTGCGAAAGAAGAAAGAGACTCGCAACAAAGAGATCAGGGAATTATTCAAATAAGTCCATATTAACATCCCTCTCCTCGATGCGATCCAACATGTTCCGGCCTACATCAAGTTTCTGAAAGAGTTATGCACTCAAAAGAGGGAGCCACGATCATCCCCACAAAAAGTGATGCTCTCGACAGATGTTAGTGCAGTCCTCCTGAATCAACTTCCCCGAAAAATGAAAGACCCGGGTGCTCCTCTCATAAGTTGTGTCATCTTTGGAATCACTCTCGATTGGGCCCTATTGGATCTTGGGGCCAGTATAAATCTACTTCCGTCCATTATTTACGACAGGTTCAGGATCGGCAAGTTAAAATCTACCCCGGTAATTCTGCAACTCGTTGATCGGTCAGTCAAGACTCTTCGATGTATTATTGAGGACGTCATTGTCAGGGTAGAGGGTTGTCACTTCCTAGTGGATTTTATCATCCTAGACATGACCCCAATCGAGGAACTGAACCTTAACCCGATAATCTCAGGATGTTTGTTTCTAGCAACAACCAATGCAAACATCAACTGTAAATCGGGAGAAATGGACATTTCATTTGGGGAGCAAAAAGTCCAGTTAAATGTTTTTAGTGTCTCTAAGTATCCAAACCTAGGGGAAGATGAGTGCAACGTGGATGTAGTAGATGATCTTTTAGATGCCCTGTCTACCCTTTGGTTAGCCCAATTTAAGCCCTATATGTGTGAGGAAGAAGACGAGTCTGGGAATGTAGATGAGAGAAGTGCATGAATGTGTCCGGCTAAAGATGTTAAACTTAGCGTTGGTTGGGAGGCAACCCAACGTAGTTTCCAGTTGTCTATAGGATTAGAGTTTTTGTTTCTTTTCTTGATTCAAGACCAATTGGCAGACCATGAACCCCTCCGAAAAACCCTCTTGATTGTTCCCTTTGGCCCAAGTCCTTTTTGCAACAGTCTAGTCATGCCATTGGGGACAATGGCATTTAAGTTGGGGGTGAGGAAAGAGAGAAAGAGAAAAAAAATGAAAAAAAAAATTGATTGAGAAGCTAAGCCTTTAAATATGTAGAATTAAAATTTCACTAAAAATTTTAAAATTTGTTTTCATTAAAAGAGATTCCCAAACAAAAAAAGTTAAGGAAAATGAAAAAAGAATATTGAATTTTATAGAAATTGGTAGCAAGTGATAGGAGTCAAAATTGGTCTTATTTCAATATTGTCAAAACCGTTTAGAAATTTGAAAATACTCCCAAGTTTGCCCCTGTCAGGATAAGAAGAGAACGATTGAGAAATTAGACAAAAATTCTTCAAGTTGTTAGAGACTATGGACTACCCTAACTAAAAAAAAAAAGAAAAAGAGAAAGAGAGAGAGAGAATAAAAGGTCAATGGACACCCTAACTGTTTCTCGCCGCCTCGATCTAACTGAAGGGTCTTAATTTCTCTCCCTAACTGTTTCTCGACTTCTTGTCTGAATTGTTTGAACTTTTCAAAGGATTCAAACTTATGTCTCATTAGGTACACGTAACCATACCGAGAATAGTCATCAGTAAAGGTTATGAAATAAACGTGCTGATTGTGTGTCCTAACATTCAAGGGACCACATACATCAATGTGTATCAGGTCAATTGTGCCTGTAGATCTTTCAATCTTACCGTTAAATGGTTGCTTCATCATCTTACCCTAAAGGCAAGGTTCATAGGTTGGAAGATCTTCTACAGTTAGAAAATCCAAAGGACCATCCTTTACCAACCTTGTGATATGATCTATGTTAATGTGGCCAAGTCAGTAATGGCACAAGCACGTGGGACTAAGTGTATCACGAGTCCTCTTCTTGGGGATTATTTTCAATGTAGTTTTGGTAATGTTGGTTTCCAAAGAATGATGGAGAACATAGAGACCATTTTCAAGCTCTCCGTATGCGAGGAATTTGTTATTCCATTTAAAAGTAATCACATTACTAAATAAGATAGAATAACCATCCAAACACAATTTTGAGACAAAAATCAAGTTTCTTCTTAAATTAAGTATGAAAAGACAATCTTTAAGTACAATTGTTCCTTCTCTGAAAACTAGTTCTACAGTTCCTATGGTTATAGTTGTAACTATTGCAGAAGTCCACAAGTAGAGTGTTACTTCTCCATCACTCAGCCTTCTGCTTATCTTGAACCCCTAAAGTGAGTTACACACACAAGTCGAAGCCTCAGAGTCAATACACCAGGAAGCAGAAGTGACCAACAAATTGGTCTCTATGATAAAAGATTCAAAATTACCTTGCTTCTTAGTCCCTAGATATTGAGGACAATTCCTCTTCCAAGGGTCGGTCTATTTACAGAAGTGACATGCATCTGATGCCTTGTCCTTCTTTTACTTTTTCAGTTTGCTAGTCTTCTTTTGAGGCTTTTTCTTTGCCCTCCTCTTCTTCTTATCCGAATTGCCACATTCAACAAGCATGGCTATTGGTTTATCCTTCTTTATCAATTCTTCAGCCCTCTTTAACATATTGCTGAATTCTTGAAGGCTAACATTTAGCTTATTCATGTTGTAGTTCATGATAAACTGATTGAAGGAGGGAGGCAAGGAATTTAGGATGGCATCAACCTTGGTGACATGATCTAGCCCTGACCCGAGTGCCTCTAGTTTATTGATGTAACCCATCATCTTAAGACAATGGTCAAGAACCATCTGTCTCTCAGACATTTTAGTGGTCATGAATAGCTTCAAGACCTTCTGACGAGTAGAATGATTTTGCTCTTCATACATGGTACTCAGATTATCTAGTATATCATTGGACACTTCAATCTGATCGAAATGTCTCTATATTGGATTGTCGAAGGAGGCTATGATGTAGCACCGGGCAAGAGAATTCTTATCTTCCCATTCTTGATACTCTTTCCTACGTGCCTCAGAAAACCTATCACTCGGACGATCCGGAGCAGGATTCTTAGCAACCTTGTCCAATTTCTTAGACGTTAACACCAACATAAGGTTACGGTACCAGTCAGCATAATTGGGCGCTTAAGTTTGTTATCGTCCAACAACTTGGCAAATTTTCCATTTGCCATTTCTGATAAAAAGGCAAGGCAGATTATTAGTCTGCAACATAAATTGATTCATGTTTACCACATAAATATGGTTTTTAATCTATGTTCCATTTTCATTTATTCATCTCCAACATTTCCCTCCTATCTTAGTGACGGAGATTGCGAAATATGCCTCTGGAAATGTGGGAAACCACATATAGTGCAAGGAGCCAACTGTTTCAGCTGCATAACCCCACCACCTTCTGTAAATGATCATATCCACTCATCTCATGAGTTTTCCCTTTGGCCTCTGTTAGACAAGGTTCATTACCATTTTAGGTTAAACCTTTATGTCTAATAAGTGCTTACCCATCATATTCATAAACGCCAAGGTACCATGAGAGAGTCTTCCATTTTAGGATAGGCCCCTCCCACATCGGTCTATGACGCCCCTATCATCTTATGAAATAATCCAATAGATCCAACAACAAATGGATAGCCCAATTTTGTAGTGCATCTCCTCATTATTGAAGGATCCATCTTCATGCTAATGGTGGAAGGCCTTTAGAGAGTTCATCATATGAATCTCCCTATCACATGCACTTATATTTTCTAGAGGGAACGAATAATTACACTCTAATTTTATTTAGGTCAAACCAAAGTGGCTCCTACTGACTTTCTCAAAGTTAGATTTAAATGGGCCCTAAACGGCTAAGGTTCTGCATGGTTCCTCTTGGGGATGAAGTTGATGTGGGGCCCATTAATCAGGGAGATCATCCATTGATCTTATGGACACCATTGAAATGATGTGCATTCAGCCATGGTGTGTGAAAGAGCCACTATTGAATTAACATGGGCCAAGTGCTTATTGCCCATGTACATAGCACATCACACATCCATACGTCACATGCACGAAACAAATTGATCCAATCAATTAAAATATCTATAAAACCCACAATTAAAGCCTACTGAAAACCCATAATATTACCAATTAATATTATCTATGTATCTGGGCTGAACAACAAAGAGCAGTTCGACCCATATAGCTTTTATGTTGTATTGGGCTTATGTAGTTTTAATAAATCAAAACTAGGTTTTACAAATGTGGGTTGATAACCCTGCATTTTGATGCCTTAAGGGCATCAATTCAGGGGTATTTTCAGCCTTAGACTAGTCAAAGTGCACCATTTTCCTAGTTAAAATCAATTATGTGACATCTGAGGGTCTTTGTGCAAATTATGTAGAAAATTGGGAAGTTTTCATGGTTGAAAAGCAGTTTTTGGGAAGCTGGTGTGAAGTCCAACTGAGAGAGGAAGTGTTTTTGTAAAGAACTAAGAACAAGAGGGTGGCTCCTATTTGCTAAACCCAATTGGTGCCCATCCTATTGTATTACCATGCTCCCCTCTCATTTGCAAACCCAAGGGAGCATTTTTAATCGAATCTTTTCCTCCTTAGCTAACCCTAGCCACCGCATATGTGAAATCTCCATCATCCACTCCTTCTAATCTCCACCATTCAGCTCCTTACCATTAAATTTCAGCCACTCCCTCCATCCTATATCCCAATCATTCAATCTAGGGCACCACATATTCTTTTAACCTTAACCCTTCAACCCTAAATGTTCTAATCTACACCCTCCATTTCTGGTCGCCCAAATCTCAACCATACATAATATTCGGTGCCCTCTCCTTCCATTTTTAGCCATAGGATCACCCCAAAACCATCTTAGCCATCCATTAGAAACCCTAGGGCATCCCTAACTTTGCTAAATCCCAGCTGTCGCTCCCCATCTTTCTCCCTATTTCCATTTGTGTCCACCCTTCTCTATAAAAATGGTCACAGGGGCCTTATAGAAGGGGTTGGTCAATTCACCAAATTAACAAGGCTAAGGTTTCGTGAGGAGTTCAAGAGTTATAGAAGGCGAGGATGCCCAGATCTTGTCAAGAGGGGTTCCTGCAAGTTGTTCAACCATTCTGCAACTACCGCCACTGGATCTGATCAACCATTATTTTCTTTTCTTTATTTTCTTTCCTATTATGTTTATTTCCGCAATCTTTTAGATTTAATTCTTTTTCGTTTCTCTGTTTTGCATATCTGAATTCGTTTGGTTCAAGGCTAAGGTGTCTTGAGGGGTTCGAAGGTTGTAGAAAGGACAAACGCCCAGTTTTTGTCAGGAGGGGTTTCTGCAAGTTATTTGGCCGATCTACAGCTACCACCACCGGATCCAAATTCTGGATCATTTTTTTATTTATTTCTTTTATTTCCTTTGTTGATTTCCATACTTTATTAAATTCTGATTTTTATTTATTGTCTTGTTTAAATTCGAAACATTTAATTTCAGCAATAATAGATTTTATTTTCATATTTTCTGCCATTCCCAATTGCGTTCTCTTGTTCGGATCTAAGTATATATTAATTTTTCACTTGCTTCCTTGTGGATACGACCCGTTCCCACCCATTTACTATGTTAGTAGTTGTTTCAGAAATGGAATAAAATTATAAATGTTTAAACTAGTGTTCTGAAGTGTTTAACGACATGCTTCCGAACACACCATGTTTTTGGCACTGTTGTCGGGGAAGCACGAAGAAAATTTTTTATTTACTTTTTTCGGATATGTTTCATTATTTTTTTGTTCTTTTTCGTTTGATTACTTGATCCATTATCTCAGTTTAATTCTTGTTTCTCTTTGATTTTGTAGGACGGAATAGTGAAAGGTGGGGTACCGGAGCATTGCGGGACTACGGGAGAGAAGAGAATATAAGAGAAATTGGATTGCGTTTCAGGTGCAGTTGCCCCATTTTATTTTTAATTTTCGAAAACCTTTTTTTGGTAGAATAGTGATTTTTTAATTTTTTTAATTAATTTTTTCTCTAGATCCGATTTTTTTAGTATTATTTTGCTTCCACTTTGTACCAAGATCTATTCTTCTTTCTTTATTTTAATTTCTTGTTCAATTTTTTGCTTTATTAGGTTTGTGTTTTTCTTTTATTTCTGATTTAAAAAAACAAAAAAAAATCGTTTATTTTATTTATTTTATTTCTAGCAGCATAATTTTCTTTTATTTTATTTTCGGTTTAAATTTTAGATTTATTTTTTTCTTTTATTTCAGATTAAAAAACAATAAAAAACAAATAAAAGAAAATTTTATTTTCTTTTGTTTATTTTATTTTTGGTTTAAGTTTTTTAGATTTGTATTTTTTCTTTTATTTTATCTATTTCTTGCATAATTTTCTTTTTGATCATTTTATTTTCAGTTTAATTTTTAGAGTAGCAATTAGTTTGTTAGGATTTATTTTTGGTAGTTGTTAATTCTGTTTATCACAATTGATTGTTGTTTTATTTTCTGTTTGCAATTATTATTTGTTGTTTATTTAATTTCTTTTCTTTTAGTTGTTTAATTGAATAATTAATTGCCAAATAGGAAATTGTTGAAATTCTGGAATTTGAGTTTAAATTTCAAATCTGAATTTAAATTTATCTTTTAATTCGAATCTGAATTTGAATTTGAATTTGAATTTCAAATTTCAAATTTTAAATTTTAAATTTTCGAATTTAAAAAAAAAAATTGAAAAGTAAAAAATAAAAAAAAAGTAAAAATTTTAAATAAAAAATCGAATTTAAATTTTAGGAATTTAAATCTCAAAATCTGAATTTGAATTTAAACTCCCAAAAGTTTAAATTTTGAATTAAAAAAATATATAAAAAATCAAAAATAAATAAATATTTCTCTTTCATTTTCATTCCATTATTTAGGGGTTGATATTTTAGATCATGCATCATATAGGTTTATTTAATTGCTGAAATTATTTTGTTAGTTGTGAACGTGCTAGGATTCTTATTATTTTAATTGCTTCTCTTGCTTAGTTTATTTTATTCTTTTATGTTATATTGCTGAATTGCATTTTAGAAATAATTGTTCATGCATTGTAATTAGTTGCATTCATTTTGTTTGATTGTTTTTGTTTCGTTAATCCATTTAAGGGCTCCCAACTTAAATAAGATAAGGTGGGGATTTCATCATCCTTCCTTGGCCCAAAAACCACCACCATTCACGGGCGGTTCACCCTAACCCTAATTTAAAATTTGGATAGAAAGATCCTTTAGGGAAGCCTCACATTTAGTTCAAAGGTTTGTTGAATTTTAGGAGAGCTTGAAATTATTTTTCATAACCGGGGGTTGGTGTCTAAGGTAAGAGGTTAAATGGCTAAGCCTAAGCGGGTTTTGTGGTTACTTAATTAGGAACTTGCGAGAGCAAGGGGGGCCTCCCACATCACCACCTCTTACTTGGCTAACCAAAGGAAGTGGTGTAATTCCAAATGAACCTAAAAGCATTCACATTGGTTGAACCACTAGTTTAGGAAACCCTAGGTCAACCCCTAGGTCGTGTGGTTGATTTGTTTGCCTTTAGAAAAAAAGGAAAAAAAATTAAAATTCCAACTTGAATTTAGATTTTAGGAATTTAAATTTCAAAATCTAAATTTGAATTTAAATTTTGAATAAAAAAATTAAAAAATCAAATTTGAGTTTAAATTTCAGAATTTAAATTGCAAGATCTAAATTTGAAATTAAAATTCAAAATTTAAATTTCAAATTCCAAAAAAAAAGAAGAAAAAGGGGGTTAAAATAAAATGAATTCAATGGCCGGAGTTTGTGGAATGAGAAATTACTTCCATCCTGAGCCACAAATAGATTGGAATTACGTGTCTCGACAACTGGACAAGATTAATGGTATGGCCCAAAGACTTGATGAAGTCCTTGCACGTCGTCAACAAAGTGGCCCATACCCAACCTTGTCATCATATCCATCATGTTCCATCTATGCAAGCCTGGCCCATCATGTCAGCTAGTGCCCTGCAGCGGGCCCATGTCAACCAGTTATTCCAAACCAAGTACATGCGACTAATAGATTTTTCCAACCCAATGCTAACCCATTCTCTAGTCCATATAACCCTGGGTGGGAAAGTCAGCCCAACTTCAATTATAGGGCCCAAGTCCAAGAAAACCCCCTGCCAGATATGCACTCTCAATGGTCGGAAGCCCAGACTCGTTGGGAGTACAATGATTACCTTGGGACTCAAATGGCTCAACCATGTCAAACATATACACAGTCCCCAATAGCAATACCACCCATCTAACTCGATGGCCCAAAATTTTCAGAGGACACAAGTATAGAGTTCATTCCAGCAGGTGTACCCTAAGAACCAACCGGTTCAACCGTATCAGGCTTACCCACAACCTCCTCAAACCCATACCGTCGATGACCAATTCATGAAGCTTCAGTAGCTGATCCTAAATCAGCAGCAGTCCATCAATATATTAAAAAGCTGAATAGGACAGCTAACCGAAGCCAAGAAGAGGATAGGAGTAGAACAATTACCAACTCAACCGGTTGTGAGTCCTAGAAATCAGCCACTGGGTTTTCCTCCACAACAAGTTCAACAACTTCCTAAGAACCCTCAACCTGAAAATACCAAGGCTATTACAACCTTAAGGAGTGGAAGGATTTTAGAGAACACATGTGAGAAAAAGAGAGTTAGTGAAAAGGAGCAAGAAGACCCTAAGTTGGGGGGAGAAGAAGAAGGAAAGAAAACATTAGAAGAAGAGACCATAGTGAACCAACATGTAGTCACCTTTCCAACTACACTCATAATCGGGTTGGTGCAAAAGAAGAAAGAGACCCACAATGAGGAGAGCAAGGAAGTCCATATTAACTTCCCTCTCCTCGACGCGATCCAACATATCCCGGCCTATGCCAAGTTCTTAAAAGAGTTGTGTACTCATGATGGAGCCATGATCGGCCCCACAGAAAATGATGCTCTCGGCAGATGTTAGTGCAGTTCTCCTAAACCAACTTCCTTGAAAAATGAAAGATCCTAATGCTCCTCTCATAAGTTGTGTCATCGCTGGAATCACCTTTGATCGGGCTCTATTGGATCTTGGGGTCAGTATAAATATGCTTCCGTCCATTTATGATAGGTTCAGGATCGGCGAGTTAAAACCTACCCCAGTGATTCTGCAACTCGCTGATTAGTCAGTCAAAACTCCTCGAAGTGTTATTGAGGATGTCATTGTCAGGGTAGAGGGTTGTCAGTTCCCAGAGCATTTCATCATCCCAGACATGACCCTAATCGAGGAACTGAACCACATCTAGATAATCTTAAGATGTTTATTTCTAGCAACGGCCAATACAAATATCAATTGTATATCGGGAAAAATGGACATTTCATTAGGGGAGCAAAAAGTCCAGTTAAACATTTTTAGTACCTCTAAGTATCCAAACCTAGGGGGAGATAAGTGCAAGGTGGATATAGTGGATGATCTTTTAGATGGCCTGCCTACCCCGTGGTTGGCCCAATCTGAACCCTGTCTGTCAGAATATGAAAGTGAGTCAGGGAGTATAAATGGGAACAATGCGTGAATGTGTCCGGCTGAAGACATTAAACTTTGCACTGGTTGGGAGGCAACCAACGTAGTTTTCAATTGATTTTTGTCTATAGTGTTAGAATTGTTGTTTCCTTTCTTGATTCGAGACTAGGTGGCAAACCTTGAACCCTCAGGAAAACCCTAATCATTGATCCCTTTGGCCCAAATCTTCTTTGCATCATTCTAGTCATGCCATTAGGGACAATGGCATTTAAGTTGGGGAGTGAGGAAAGAGAGAGAGAGAGAGAGAGAGAGAGAGAGATGAAAAATTTTCTGAAGCTAAGCCTTTAAAGATGGAGAATTAAAATTTCACTGAAATTTCTAAAATTTTCTATTAAAAGAGATTCCCAAACAGAAAAAGTTAAGGAAACTAATAAAAGAATATTGAATTCTGTAAAAATTGGTAGCAAGTGATAGGAGTCAAAATTGGCCTTGTTTGAATATTGTCGAAACCGTTTGGAAATTGAAAATTACTCCCAAGTTTGCCCCTGTCAAGATAGGAAGAGAAAGATTGAGAAATTAGACAAAATTCTTCAAATTGTTAAGAGACAGTGGACTACCTTGAACAATGTTGCAAAAAAAAAAAAAAACAAAGAGGGGATAAAAGGTAATGGATACCCTAGACTTAGTAACCGGGTCTCTTCACCTAAGTCAAGTGTCGAGATTCGCGTCAAACGGAAAATGGAATGCCAAAGACACTTACCTAACACTTAGTAACCAGGTCTCTTCACCTAAGGCAAGTGTCGAGATTCGCGTCCAACGGTGAAAGGTAACAATAAAAATAAGTTCAGGGGTAGAAATTCATTGTTAGAAATAATAAGAAGAATACCTGTCTGATTTTAAAATCAATCTCATCTTATCAAGACAGTTTGCAAATGAAAGGGTAAATAATATTTTTTTAAGCCAAGTTTTTATAATATTCAAAACAAGACAGTTTTACTCCCTAAAGCCCAATACCGATCTATATAGAGTTTGAGAATGCTGGAATCAGGATGTTTGACTAATTCTGTTAGGGAGGATCTTGAGATGGGAAAGATCTATATACTCAGTGTAATTTTAAGGTTGCATTGCTAAGGGACTAGCAATGATTAAGTTGGGGTGTGATAACCCTGCATTTCGATGTCTTAAGGGCATCAACTCAAGGGTATTTTTGGCCTTAAAGTAGTCAAAGTGCACCCTTTTCCAAGTTAAAATCAATTAAGTGACCTCTGAGAGTATCTGTGCAAATTATGTAGAAAACTGGGAAGTTTCCATGGTTGAAATGCAGTTTTTGGGAAGCTGGTGTGAAGTCCAGCTGAGAGAGGAGGTGTTTTTGTAAAGAACTGAGAACAGGAGGGCGCCTCCTATCTGCTAAACCCAGTTGGCACCCATCCTATTGTATTACCATGCTCCCCTCTCATTTGCAAACCCTAGGGAGCCTTTTTAACCTAATATTTTCCTCCTTAGCTAACCCTAGCCACCCCATATGTGAAATCTCCATCATCCATTTATAAATGTTAGTAGTTGTTTGAGAAACGGAATCAAATTATAAATGTTTAAACTGGTGTTCTGAAGTGTTTAACGATGCGCTTCCGGACACACCATGGGCCGAATTGCATATTGCAATTAGCCATCAAACCCTTGGCCCATATGTGGTATTTCAGGACTATAAACAGCCCTAATAGAACCACAGATTCGGTCCAACCAATTTGGTCCAATCTATGTCGAATAGGTCTAGGGTTTTATGTTAAATTCAAGATCCAATTCTTAAAACATGATCTGAAATTAAAAATTGATACATGACAATCAAGAATCAATAAACAATAGCAAGAGGGTTGCTCGTAAGGTTGCAACCCTACAAAACAACAATTAGTTTGCAGTTTGTAGATTTCAAAACTAAAAATTATAGATTGTCGAACCCAAATCTGCAAAATTCCTCCTCCGCGCTTCTAGTAATTTATTCTGATGAAAATAAAAGAAAAAAATCTAATTTCTCTATTAATTACATCAGAATCAAAATCCTATACATTTCGTCTAGAAAATAAAAAAAAATAATTATTTATAGACCCAAAATGAATAGAATAAAGAAGCAGATGTGCAGATTCACAGTGCCTAAAGAAATTCAATCTCCACTGTATGAACAACCTACATTTCAAGAAATATAAATAGAACAATTCTAAATATATTGCAGAAAATAAATAATTTAATTTCATATCAATCGCCCATAGCTGAAAACCGATTTCTCAGAAAAAACCTAATCTGTGCAAATCGGGTAGAACCCTAAAGGGATGAGAGATCCATCATATGGATGGACAAACCCTGTAGGAAGGTTGGGCGAAATTTCAAAAATTTCTCTCTCCCATCTAGGAATCGCATTCCGATTTTAGAAAACTGCATTTTCAAGGATCATTCTTGAAACAAAACCAGACCATATCTGAAATCAAAGGAAGGGAGAGGGATATACCTGATACAAAGTAACAGTAACTCCCAATGAAGATGTTCATGCCCAAGGAGAAGACCAAAACCCACCTCCACTGAAGGTGACACAATGTGTGGTGAGGCAGGATCAACAGGACGGCTCTTCACCTAGAACCGAAATTCTTCAGCAAGAATGAAACAAGGGCTGGTGATCACGACTTCAGATTGTTTCTTCAGCCAAGAAACAAAATCAAGAACCTTTCTTGATCAGATCCACAAGTGGAGATCGAACTGGCTAGGGATGGCAAGAACAGGAGAGAACCCTATATATTGTTGTGCAAGAAACTAAGGAATTCGCCCCCTATTTATAGTCTTCTTTGGATCAACCTCCTAATCTAACTAGGAGAGAGTTTCTTGATCCAAATATGATATTTGGGTCTGGACTCTTAATTAGATAAGACTTATCTTATCCTTCAGCTAATCCTAATCAAATTATAAATCAGATCTTGCCCCTTTTAATTAACTAACTTAAGCCCAGTTCAAATTGGGTCTTAGGCCCATTAATCTTACGTGCTCACTTCCTCCTTAACCTGATACTCAGTTGGCTCTCTTTGTATGGCGTGGGACCCTAACATTGATCTACACATCAGACACATGGGTTCAGCACAGCCTCTGTTACAAGGCCTGACCGAATTCCCTGTAGGAGGCAGTGAACCCCTAAGTCCATCACCATGGTCTCTTAATGGGCCCAATATTTACACTAAATGGTTCTTGGATCCAGCCACCTTATGAAAACCAAAGAACTGTGGGCAGATGCAAGATTAGCCCATCAGGTATTACCCTCAATGGTCTTACACTTAACCTCTCAGCCCTTAATGATCAAACACTGCCCGACAAGAGAGGACCTCTCCCTCGGCTACAAGGTATAGTGTTGCACTCTCTACTCACATGGATCCCGGGAATTAAAACCTTTTGCAAACCAATTTGAAACCATAATATATAAGTATATTTCTATATAAATATATTTTGCAAAAGCAAATTTCAAACACATTTGAAATCCATTGCCGATAGTTTTAGGTTTCCATCAGGGAGAGTGCAATTCCCCGATCATTCACTATGTCCGACAAAGGGACTGATCTTGTCACTATGATCACCCACTCAGGTGAATTCTCGGACTGTCCCAACATACCCAGGTTTTGACCCCCTCTAAGGATCTCACTGATTGGCACATCAAAGACAGCCCAATCTGACACCTAGTGCAGTATCATAATCGAGTCTATGGGTCAGGTGTAACATTCTAGTTTTGCCCATCTATCTCCAAGGTCCAGGGCAACACTAGAATTTGGTCCAATTCAGGGTTTCAAGAAAACCCACATTTCATGTACCTCAGGTCTCACCCCGGCAGCTGAGACAAGCCACCCCAACCAACTTGGCGACACATCAGTGTCAGCCTTGGTAGGATAAATCTCCCAAGATCTATCCAACGGCTGTGAAAATTCTAAACTAACACGAGTCTCACAAGTGTCCAATTTAAGGGTATTACACAAAAACATACCATAATAACATGAATCAATTATGCACTTTATTCATTTACAATAAATGACAATACGTACATCAATCTGATTGGAGCTAAGGGCATACATTGTCTAACAGCCGCCCCCCTCTTTCTCTCTAATCCCAGTTGTGTCCATCCTTCTCTATAAAAAGGACCCAAGGGCTCTTGAAATGGGGTTGGATTCTGCCCCCAGGTAAGACGAAAGACTGATCTTGAGAAGTTCAAGGGTAGAGGAAGAGGAGAACGCCCAAGCAAGAGGAGGGGTTCCTACTTGCAATTCGCCTAAGCCACTACTGCCACCTCTGGATTCGGATCCCAACCATTAGTCTTAGATTTAATTTCTATTCTTTCATTTTCAGTTCCATTTTTTTTCCTTTCTGCAATTTACTTTCATTCAGTTTATTTATGTTTTCTTTTCTGCAACTCTGGAATTCGGCTAGGTATGACGGAAGGCCTAGCTTGAGAAGTTTGAGGGTCAAAGGAGAGATCCGAAGACTGCTACCTTTGATCGGATTATAGACTTTTTATTTTGTCCCTTTTATTTATTTATTTCTGTTATTTATTTATTTTTCTGCACTTTTCACTTCCAGCACTATTCGAATTTTATTTTAATGAATTTCAGTTTAATTAATTAAATTTTGTATTTTTGCAACTCTCAATTGTGTTCTCTTTCTCGGGTTTAAGTAAATAACGATTTTTCCCTCACTTCCCTGTGGATATGACACGCTTCCGGCTACACCAACCTACAAGAGGAACACTTGGAGAAGAGACGTGGGGGAGTGGAGGGTGGGGCAACAATGGAAGTTGAGAAACAAGAGAGAAGGAAGAGAATGAGAAGATGTGTTCATCAAACGCCATGTGATGGGAGATATAAACCCGATGAGAGGAAAGATCAAGACATCAATACCCCTTGTGACATGAGTTGTAACCAAAGAACAGACATTGGGAGGAACGGAACTCAAGTTTGTTGTGGTTATAGGGTCGTAACCATGGATAGAAGAGACACCCAAAGGAATGGAGATGGATGTAGTCAGGGGTGTAGCCAAATAGACATTCAAAGGGAGACTTGCGTATAGGGATGTTAAATGGCCAGGTTAAATGGTAAACCTAACTTGACCTGACCCTATAGGGTCGGATTAGGGTCAATATATTTGGCTTTATGGTAGGGTTAGGGTTTTGATTATTCAACCCGAGTCGGGTTTGATTTTTGGTTGACCCATCCACCAGGTCACGATACCATGCATATATACAAAGTATTCTTGTAACTTTTTTACTTCTAATTCTATAACTTTAAAGTTTAAGATTTATTTACATGTTGGTTTTTTTTTCTTTTTTTAAATGAGAAAAGTGACATCTTAGATTCTATAAAACAATTTCCTAACATAAATTAATGGATTTTAGGTCTTCAAAACGTGTTAAAAAAATACAATTGAAATGGTACATATCAAGTCAGGTCGGTATCAGGTTAGACCCTATAGGGTCGGGTTGGGTTTGGAAATCAAGTGTTTTAAGATGGGTCTGTTCGACTTCAGGTTGAGGCACTATAGGGTCAGGCTATGATGGAGGCAAACCCATGCCAAACCCAATCCGTTTACATCCCTACTTGTGTGACTTAGAAAAGAGGGGCATGTGATTGATGAGGTAGACGACTGTTTGAAATGCTTCAACCTAGAACTTGAGAGACAAGGTTTCATGAGCAAGAAGGGAAAGACTAATTTTAACCACGTGAAGGTATTTGTGCTCTACTACAGCATTTTGTTTTGTTCCAGTGTGTGAGGACATGAGAATTGATGGGAGATGCCATGATTAGATAGATAAGTAGAGAAGGGAGTACTAGAAAATTCACCACCACCATCAGAGGAAAAGTATTTAATTTATTCTCAAAGAGAGTTTCTACCTTCGTCTTAAAAGATATGATGAATATAACAAAGAATTCAAACTTTAAATTTCATAGGAAATATCCACAAGTACCATGTAAGATGGTCAACAAATAAAACATAGTAACGATACTGATAGGAGGATAAAATGAGGGATACATCGCAATGAATTAAATCAAATGGCTTATTTGAATAATAACGATAAGTAGAACTAAATGGCTAATGACAGCTTTTTCCCTACTGGAAGGAAGAGCAAATGCAAAGGAGACTTGATTGAGGAACTAATGAGAGAGAAGAGAGAATCATGGCTTCAATGTCGCAGGATGGGTGGCCAAGACAATTATGCCAAACTTCAGTGGACTGCTTATTGATAACTCTGCATTTTGATGCCTTAAGGGCATCATTCCAGGGGTATTTTCGGTCTTATAATAGTCAAAGTGTGCCCTTTTCCCAGTTAAATTCAATGTTGTGAACTGTAAGGATCTCTATACAAATTTTGTGAAAAACTGCAAAAGTTATATGGCTGAAATAAAGTTTTTGGGAAGCTGGTGTGAAATCCAACTAAGAGAGGGGGTGCTTTTGTGAAAAACTAAGAACAGGAGAGTGCCTCCTATCTGCTAAACCTTGTTTGGCGCCCCTCCTACTATATTAGCATGCTCACTTCTCCTTAGCAAACCCTAGGGTGCCTTTTAACCTATTCGTTTCCTCCTTAGCAAACCCTAGCCGCCCCCAGTTGTTTAATCTCCACCCTCCGCTCCTTCTAATCTCCACCACTCATTCTAGGTCACTCTTTTTGTAGCTTTTAAACCCTAGGGCGCCACCTAACTACTGATCCTCACCATTCAGCCCCTAACCACTAGATCTCATCCCTCCATTCCATCTTCTATCTCAGCCATCCACTCTAGGGCGCCACCCACTCCTTCTAATCTCCACCTTTCAACCCTAGGCACCTCAATCTCCTCCATCCATTTCTGGGCACCCAAATCTCAGCCCTACATAATATTGGGTGCCCTCTCCTTCTACTCTCAGCCTTAGGATCACCCCAAAGCCATCCTAACCCTCCATTAGAAACCCTAGGGCGCCCATATCATTGCTAAAACCCAATTGCCGCCCCCCTCATTCTCTCTAATCCCAGTTGTGTCCACCCTTCTCTATAAAAAGGACCCAAGAGCTCCTGAGAAAGGGATGAATTCTGCCCCCAGGTAAGACGGATGGCTATTCTTGAGAAGTTCAAGGGTAGAGGAAGAGGAGGACGCCCAGGCAAGAGGAGGGGTTCCTACTTGTAGTTCGCCAAAGCCACTACTGCCACCTCTGGATTCGGATCCCAACCATTAGCTTTAGTTTTAATTTTTGTTCTTTCATTTCCAGCTCCATTTCTTTCTTTTTGCAATTTTCTTTAATTCAATTTAATTTTCATTTACTTCTCTACAGATCTGGAATACGGCCAGGTAAGACGGAAGGCCTAGCTCGAGATGTTTGAGGGTCGAAGGAGAGATCCGAAGACAGCTACCTCTGATCGGATTACAGATTCTTTATTTCATTTCTTTCCTATATTTATTTATTTTTCTGCACATTTAATTTTCATCAATTTTTGAATTCTATTTTATTCCAGTTTAATTAATTATGTATGTATTTCTACAACTTGTAATTGTGTTTTATTTCCCAGATCTAAGTAAATAACGATTTTTCCCTCGCTTCCCTGTGGATACGACCCATTCTCACCCTTTTACTACGTTTGTAATTGTTTGAGAATCGGAAAAGTTTACAAATAATTAAACTAGTGTTCCGAATTGTTTATAACACGCTTTTGGACACACCAAGTTTTTGGTGCCGTTGCCAGGGGAGCAACAGAGAAAATTTTTTATTTGCTTTATCTGGATTTGTTTCATCATTTTTTAGTTTTGTTTGATTACTTGATCTGTAATCTTATTTTAATTCTTGCTTCTCTTTGATTTTGCAGGACAAAATAGCAAAAGGTGGAGTACCGGAGCATTGCGGGACTATGGGAGAGAAGAGAAGAGAAGAATTAATTGGATTGCGTTTCAGGTGTAGTCATCCCATTTCACTTTTGATTTTTGATTTTTATTTTCAAACTCTTTTTTTTAGTAGAATAGTAATTTTCAAATTTTTTTATTAATTTTTTTAGATCCGATTTATATTTTTTTTAGTGTTATTTCTCTTTCATTTTGTTTCTAGATCTATTTTGTCTTTATTTTAATTCCTTGTTCGAATTTCTGTTTTCTTAGTTTTTTTTTTCAGATAAAAAATTTTCGTTTATTTTATTTTATTTTTTATTGTCGCATAATTTTCTTTTTCTTATTTTATTTTCGGTTTAATTTTTGGAATAGCAATTTTCTTTTTAGAGTTTATTTTGGTAGTTGTTAACCTTTTTAGCATAATTATTTCTTTTACTTTTTGTTTGTTATAATTAATTGTTACCTTATTTAATTTCCTTTTTTGTTATTTAATTGAATAATTAATCATTAAATATGAAATTGTTTAAATTTTCAAATTTGAGTTTAAATTTTGAATTTGAATTTAAATTTAAATGTAAAATCGAATCTGAATTTGAATTTGAATTTGAATTTAAATTTCAAATTTCGAACTTAAAAAAAAAACAAAAAATAAAAAAGTATTAATAACTTAAAAGTTTTGCATTTGCATTCCAACATTTAGGGTTTGATATTCTAGAGCATGCATCATATAGGTTTATTTAATTGCTGAAATTATTTTGTTAGTTGTGAATATGTCAGATTTTCTTTTTATTTTAATTGTTCTTTTTGCTTAATTAGGTTGCTTTATTATTTTATGTTACATTGCTGAATTGCACTTTAGAAATAATTGTTCATCCATTGTAATTAGTTGCATTTGTTGTGTAATCCATTTTAAGGGCATCCAACTTAAATAAGATAAGGTGGGGATTTCATCACCCTTCCTTGGCCCAAAAATCACCACCCTTCACATGCAATTCACCCTAATCCTAATTTAAAATTTGGATAGCAAGATCCTTTAGGGAGCTTCACACTTGATTCAAAGGTGTGTTGAATTTTAGGGAAGCTTGTAATTACTTTCCATAACTTGTGGTTGGTGTCTAAGGAAAGAGGTTAAACGGCTATGCCTAAGCGGGTTTTGTGGTTACTTAATTAGGTCCTTGCGAGAGAAAGGGGAGCCTCCCACATCTCCACCTCTTACCTGGCTAACCAAAGGAAGTGGTGTAATTCCAAGTAAACCTAAAAGGATTCACATTGGTTGAACCACTAGTTTAGGAAACCTTAGGTCAACCCATAGGTCGTGTATGAATTGCTTGCATTTTTTTTAATTTTAAAATTTCAAATTTGAATTTAAATTTCAAGAATTTAAATTTCAAAATCTGAATTTGAATTAAATTTCAAATTTTTAAATTTCAAATTTCGAAAAAAAAAGAGAAAATTAAAAAAAATTGAATTTAAATTTCCGGAATTTAAGTTTCAAAATCTAAATTTGAATTTAAATTTCAAATAAAAAATAAATAAATAAATCATTAAAAAAGAGAAAATAAAATATATAAAAAAATTAAATTTGAGTTTAAATTGTAGAATTTTAATTTCAAAATCCAAATTTGAAATTAAAATTCAAAATTTTAATTTCAAATTTAAAAAAAAAAGAAGAAAAAGAGGGTTAAAACAAAATAAAATGAATTCAATGGCTGGAGTTTGTGGAATGAAAAACTACTTCCAACCTGAGCCACAAATTGATTGGAACCATGTGTCTCGACAAATAGACAAGATTAATGGGATGGCCCACAAAATTGACCAAGTCCTTGCATATCGTCAACTAAGTGGCCCATACCCAACCTTGTCATTCTATCCATTATGTTCTATCTGTGCAAGCCCGGCCCATCATGTTAGCTAGTGCCCTACGGTGGGCCCATGTCAACCAGTCATTCCAGACCAAGTACATGCGGCCAACAGATTTTTCCAACCCAATGCTAATACATTCTTTCACTCATATAACCCTGGGTGGGAAAATCATCCCAACTTCACTTACAAGGCTCAAGTCCAAGAAACCCCCTTGTCAGATGTGCACTCCCAATGGTCTGAAGCCTAGACTCACTAGGTGTACAATGATTATCCTGGGACTCAACTGGCTCAACCATGTCAAACCTACACACAGTCCTAACAGTATCATCATCCATCTAACTCCATGGCCCAGCAATTTCAGAGGCCACAAGTACAGAACCAATTCCATCAGATGTACCCTAGGAATTAACCGACTCAAGCTTATCAGGCTCATCCACAACCTCCTCAAGCCTGTACAGTCGATGACCAATTCATGCAACTTCAGCAGCTGATCCTAAATTAGTAGTAGTCCATCGATAGATTAGAGAGCCAAATAGGACAGCTAGCCGAAGCCAAGAAGAGGAAATAAGTAGAGCAACTACCAAGTCAACCGATTGTGAATCCTAGAAATCAGCCACTGGATTTTCCTCCACAACAAATTCAACCACCTCCTAAGAACCCTCAGCCTGAAAATACCAAGGCTATTACAACCTTAAGGAGTTGAAGGATTTTAGAGGACCCGTGTGAGAAAAAGAGAGTTAGTGAAAAAGAGCAAGAAGACCATAAGTTGGGGGGAGAAGAAAAAGGAAAGGAAACATTAGAATACGAGCTTTTAGTGAACCAACCTGTGGTCCCAACTACACTCACAGCTGGGCCGTTGCAAAAGAAGAAAGAGATTCGCAATGAGGAGAGTAGGGAAGTCCATATTAACTTCCCTCTCCTCGACGCGATCCAACATATCCCGACCTATGCCAAGTTCTTGAAAAAGTTGTGTACTCAAATGATGAAGCCACGATCGGCCCCACAAAAAGTGATGCTCTCGGCAAATGTTAGTGCGGCTCTCCTAAACTAGTTCCCCGAAAAATGAAAGATCCTAGTGCTTCTCTCATAAGTTGTGTCATCTCTGGAATCACCTTCGATCGGGTTCTATTGGATCTTAGGGCCAGTATAAATCTGCTTATGTCCATTTATGACAAGTTCAGGATCGGCGAGTTAAAACTGACCCCAGTAATTCTGTAACTCGCTGATTGGTCAGTCAAGACTCCTCGAAGTGTTATTGAGGACATCATTGTCAGGGTAGAGAGTTGTCACTTCCTAATGGATTTTATCGTCCTAGACATGACCCCAACTGGAAGGAAGAGCAAATGCAAAGGAGACTTAATTGAGCAACTGATGAGAGAGAAGAGGAAATCATGGCTTCAATGTCGTAGGATGGGTGGCCAAGACAATTATGCCAAACTTCAGTGGACTACTTATAAGAGACATGCACTATTGAAGGGAAGGTGATGGAGGTTGGAGGTGAGACAATTGTGAGTGGGTAGAGCCCTCCAGGATGAAATATCACACCCGTTATTTTGTCCTTAACCACAAAACTAGATTCATCAAAGATAAAATAGCAATTATTATCTGTAGAAAAAGTTGAGAAACAACAAGCAAATTGGTAGTGGGTTGTGGACAATGGAGAATGTTTGACAAGTGTAGCGAGGTGTTGGGTGCATTCAGAGAGTGTAAGATTGAGAAACCAATGTGTTTCATACCTAGGCCATTGCCATTGCCATTTCCAACAGTGACTTCACCAGTGCCTCTATAACAAGTGGGGTGAGAGATGTCACCAAAGTTTGGCAGTGATAGCTATGAAAATAGCCCTACCAAATGCACTAATTATCAAGTAGTATAAAAATATCGTTCCCACGGGTATTTAACAAAATAAGGATTAGAACCCCAGTCTTTCCTAATTATTTGGACAATCGAAATTCAGATTTGAGGGAGCCAGAACTACTGAAAATAAAAACTAGGAAAAGCAAGGACAATCAACAACCGAATATGCAAAGGATGAAATCACTAGGGCTTTAGGTCCACCCAACCAATCTAATGAATATTGATGGATGCGATTAACCAAGATTAATTGTTATTCCCATAAGCTGAAGTTTTTCCCAATTTATTCAATATTCTTTCCCAAGATATATTAAACCTATTTCTATCAAGTAACCCCTCGATCCCTCGACTAGAGTTCTCAATAATATAAATGCATGAAGTGCAAGAAAAACTCATATATTCAGATGAATCATGTGTATATATCCCTATATATCATTCAATTCACACCATGAACTATGTGGTCGAGTATATAAATTCCTCTCCCGATTCATTCATATACACCGAATCAACTAAGAAATGGCCACTCCTAATCGCATTAAGCAAATAATTCATAGACTATATGGAAATCACAATCTTGGATAAATCATAATGATAAAAATATATTCATTATCATGGTTTAGCTTTCCACAGCCCTAGCTAAAAACAAATCAGTTCATAATAAAGGAAATAAAGCAAACAAGATGGAAGAAAGAACTCATGAATTCGCCCAGGGTGCTGAGATTTCCTCTTCTTCTTGCCACCACCTCCTTCTTGAAGCTTTCTTGATCTCCTTCTTGAAGTTCTTGAAGACCTTCTTGATTCACTTCAGAGGGACTTCAGGAATTCCTTCAATTGTTGATTGATGATCCCTCTAGTCCGCCCCTTACTTCTTTATATAGCCTAAAGGGGAGGGGGTGGTCTCTTACTCTCTCTTGAAGTTAATCTTTCAAGATTAGAAAGTCCTAGTCTAATCCTACTCTTATCTCTTTATTTAACGAACTCAATCTTTTTATCTCTCTGTGATTATATCATAAATTTAAATCTGGTAGGACTCTTCTCATTTTCTTGTTCTTCGATTCGTATTAGAACTCCTCTACGAATTGGGCTTCAGCCAGGCTTTTTTGCAAATTGGGCTTCAGCTGCGGATTGGGCCTTCCTACAAATTTGCCCCGACTTCGGGCCCAAATTTGACTTCGATTCAGACCGAATCTATGAAAGCCCAAAACACAAAAGTTGTGGATTTTTCTCTTGTCTTTCTAGTGGGTCTTGAATCAGCCCATTCAGAGTTCGGATACGCGAGTTAGGTCCAAATTACTGAATGGTGCCGAAACTATGAAAAATCATCCGAATTGCCTTTCTTTGCTCCTGATGCCTTCTTTCATGCCTTGAACCGAAATACAAGAAATATGAGTCCAATTAAGTACTAATTAAGTGTGAAAGACAGAATATTTGGGGATAAAAATATGATAAATTCTACTCTCATCAAATCCCCCCACACTTAAACTTTGCCCGTCCTCGGGCAAGACAAAACTCAAAACAAAATTAAAACAGGAACCAGCTAACTAAAAGATTGTTTTGGATTTTTCTCAATAGGGTACTTGTTCTCCCGCATGCCTTGATCCAGTATTAATGGTCCTTCCATTCGTCTACTTCTTTTCCTCTTTAACTTGTCAAAGAATAATCTTAAATTGCCAATCCTCATGTCCTCAAGTGAAATCGATAATCAAGGGAAACAAGCATCTTTTCGCATGAATAATTTAGGACTAGAGTAAGCCCTCTTTGTTTTCACAATCACATGCAGCAAGATTCAAAAATACACTCATGATTTTTTAGAACGAAACAAGGAATGTTATTACCATAAGCTTGTTTATGTATCACATCTCCACCACTTATCATGAGTTCAATGCATTAAAAGGTGAATTAGGGTTTGGGACCTAGGGATGAGTGCATTTTATGCTCCATCTCACCCATTTCTTATGCTTTTAGTGTGAGTGTATTTTATGCTCCATCTCACCCTTTTCTTATGCTTTTAGTGTGAGTGCATTTTATGCTCCATCTCACACTTATTCAGAAAATAAAAGATTTCTTTTGATAGATCACGTTCCAATCCATGAACTCATTATTGTGGTCTCAACATGCCTAACAAAACAAGTTCTAGAATAATCAAACAATGTCTGTCTATCAGAAACCAAATGCTCACAAGGGTCAAATATGTATTGCATTTTTCCCGTTGATCATTCCCACTACTGAGATACCTTCCACAGCCAAAAATTTTAACTAGATTTGCTTGCATCCTTTCTTGTCTATCTCACCTAAGCACATGATTCATGGTGGTTTGCAATCATTCAAAAATGTCTCTAAGGAGCAGAAATTTCGAAAGGAAATGTTAGAGAGTTGTAATCGAAACATGCCGAAAAAATTTATCAACCCCTTAATCCTCCCCCACACTTAAGATATACATTGTCCTCAATGTATGGAATATGAATAACAAGAACAATGAGAGAAAGGTTTAAGAGGACTTCCCTGAATACCTCATTGAGATCCTGTGAGATACCAAAAAAAACACACTCATAAGAAAGAAAACTGAACAAAACAAACAATTAAACTTAATGGGTTGCCTCCCACAAGCGCTCCTTTTAAGTCCTGAGCTAGACTTTCACCTTTCTTTCATGGCGGTTTTAAGGGGAGAGAATGGACCCATGGTGGATGGGTTGCTCTCCTTCAATATAATTCTTTAAACGCTGCCCATTTACCTTGAATGTGTTGCCCTTACCATTATGCAGTTCAATCGCTCAATGAGAGAATACCCTAGCCACTACAAAGGGTCCACTCCACCTTGTTTTCAACTTCCCAGGGAATAGCTTGAGATGAGAATTAAAGAGCAATACTTTGTCTCCTTCCTTAAATTCCTTATTTACAATACGGGAGTCATGCCATGCTTTGGTTCTTTCTTTGTAAGTCTGGGCATTCTCATATGCTTGATTTCTCCATTCCTTTAATTCATTTAGCTGGAACTTCCTTTGATCACCTGCATTTCTTAAATCGAAATTTAGAAATTTGGTAAACCAGTAAGCTCTATGTTCCAGCTCAACGGGTAGATGGCATGCTTTGCCAAAGACTAATTGATAAGGGGACATACCGATTGGGGTTTTGAATGCCGTACGATAGGCCCAAAGTATCGTCTTAAGGACCAATCCCTCCTAGAAATGGTAACCGTCTTTTCCAAAATCTGTTTTAATTCTCTATTAGAGATTTCTACTTGGCCTCTAGTCTGGGGGTGGTAGGGGGTTGCAATTCTATGTGTAACACCATATTTGCTTAATAGTTGTTCGAATTGTTTGTTACAGAAATGCTTCCCCCCATCACTTATGATAGCTTGAGGTGTTCCAAAATGGGTGAATATGAATTTTTTTATGAACTTAATGACAACCCGAGCATCATTAGTGGGATATGCACATGCTTCCACCCATTTGCTCACATAATCCACAGCCACAAGTATATAGGAATTATTAACCAATTTTGGGAAAGGTTCCATGAAATCGATGCCCCATACATCAAATATTTCGCAAACAAGAATGTTGTTTAAGGGCATCTCGTTTTGTCGGGAGATATTAGCTGTCCTCTGGTAATGATCACAAGCATTTACATATGTGTAGACATCCTTGAAGAGTGATGGCCAATAAAAACCGCTTTGTAGAATTTTCGAAGCGGTTCTTGATGTTCCATGGTGACCTCCTACTTCTCTGTCATGGCAGAATTTTGTAACACTGAGCACTTCCTCCTCGGGAATACATCTCCTTATTAGTCCATCCCCGTAGATCCTGTACAAGTAAGGCTCATCCCAAAAATAATGCTTTACATCAGAGAATAATTTCTTCCTCTACTGATATGTCAAGTGAAGTGGCACCACCTTCCCTAACAAAAAGTTAGCCAAATCAGCAAACCATGGTTCATTGTTTCTGCTAATCGCATATAGTTGCTCATCTGGGAATTCATCATGCAAGGTCGAATTATTAATATTTTCAACATAACTTTCATCCAGCCTTGATAAATGATCAGCTATTGTATTTTCACTACCCTTTTTGTCTTTAATTTCTAGGTCAAATTCTTGCAAAAGCAAGATCCATCGTAGCAGCCTAGGTTTTGCATCTTTCTTAGCAAGTAGATATCTCAAGGCAGCATGGTCAGTGAAAACAATGACTTTAGATAAGAGCAAATAAGATCTGAATTTTTCAATAGCAAATACTACTACAAGTAATTCCTTTTCGGTAGTGGAATAATTTTTTTGTGTTTCATTCATGGTCCTACTTGCATAGTAAATGGTGTGAAATTTCTTATCTTTTCTTTGCCCTAAAACTGTGCCCAAGGTATCATTGCTTGCATCACACATTATTTCGAAGGGTAGTTCCCATACAAGGGCTGATACAATAGGAGCCTAAATCAATTTCTCCTTAAGAGTATTGAATGCATACAAACAATCATCATTGAATTCGAACGGTACATCCTTAACTAGTAGATTTGTTAGGGGTCTGGCGATTTTAGAAAAATCTTTGATGAACCGTCTATCAAAACCGGCGTGCCCGAGAAAACCCCTAACCTCTTTTAATGATTAAGGTGGAGGTAGTTTTTCAATCAGTTCTATTTTGGCTTTATCAACCTCGATGCCCCGGGAGGACACCTTATGTCCTAGAACTATTCCTTCCCTAACCATGAAATGACATTTTTCCCAGTTCAAAACAAGGTTAGACTCCTCACACCTTTGAAGTACCTTTTCCAAATTAAGCAAGAATCCATCGAATGATGATCCATAAATGGAGAAATCGTCCATGAAGACTTCCATGAAGTCATCGATGAAATCACCAAATAATGACATTATACAATGCTGGAAAGTGGCAGGTGCATTGCACAGTCCAAATGGCATTCTCCTAAATGCAAAGGTTCCATATGGGCAAGTAAAACTGGTCTTCTCCTGATCCTCAAGTGCAATGGGTACTTGAAGATACCCGGAGTAGCCATCTAGGAAGCAATAATATTCGTGCCCTGCAAGTCTCTCTATCATCTGGTCAATAAATGGCAAAGGAAAGTGATCTTTCCTAGTGGCCTCATTCAGCTTTTGATAGTCTATGCACACCCTCCAGCCAGTTACTGTTCTTGTGGGAGTTGATTTATTATTTTCATTTAGAATTATAGTAATCTCTCATTTCTTTGGTACGACTTGAATAGGACTTACCCATGATGAATCAGAAATCGGGTAGATAATACTTGCTTCAAGCCATTTCAGAATTTCTGCCTTCACTACCTGTTGCATTTTAGGGTTCAGCCTCCTTTGTGGTTGTTCCTTGGGATTGCAGCCTTGTTTCATCATAATTTTATGTATGCATACCAAAGGGTTAATCCCTTTTATGTCGGTGATGCTCTATCCTATGGCCGATATGTGTTGCTTGAGCACCCTCACAAGTTTTTCCTCTTGGGGACCTGTCAATTCAAAAGAGATAATTACAGGTAAGGTGGAACTGTCTCCCAAAAATATATATTTTAAATGAAGAGGCAAGGGTTTAAGTTCCAAAGCTGGAGGTGCTTTGATGGAGGGTAATAATTGTTTATTGGAGGTCGGCCCATCTAGTGGTAGAAATCTCCCTTGTCTTGGTTTGCATTCTTCTTGGCCGGCCCCTAAATAATTCACCGCCTCCTTTGCCTCTTCCTCCATCACCTGTATGTTATTACAAGGGTTAACAATACAGTTTTCAACAGGATCATCTAACTTTGAATTATTAATTTTAGCTGCCCAAACATCAATAGAATCAATTGCATATATCTCATGTTCTTTTGTGTTGGGATACTTCATGGTTTAGAAAACGTTAAATACCATCTCCTCACCGTTGATCCTAAGGGTAAGTAAACCCTTTTGTACATCAATTAAAGTGTTACCGGTAGCAAGAAAGGGTCTTCCAAGGATCAATGGCATCGATCTATCCTCCTCCATATCCAACACAATGAAATCAACAGGGATGATGAAATTCCCTACTTTAACTAAAACATCTTCCACTATTCCCCTAGGGTATTTAATGTTTCGATCAGCCAATTGTAGGGTAATAGTTGTAGATGTTAGTTCATGCAATCCAAGCCTTTCTCAAATTCAGCATTCCCTATGGTGCAAGGTATAGAGAAACTCCCTGGATCCTTAAGTTTTGGAGGCAGTTTATTTTGAAGAATGGCTGAACACTCTTCATTTAGCTTTACCATCTCGCAATCCTCCCACTTCCTTTTGTTGGACATCATCTCCTTTAGGAATTTGGCATACTTCGGCATCTGTGACAATACATCAAGAAAATGAAGGTTAATATGGATCTTTTTAAACACTTCCAAAAATTTTTCAAATTGATTATCTAATTTAGCCTTCAAGACTCTTCTTGGGTAGGGAATAGGGAGTTTAATTTCATCTAAATTCAGTTTAGGGGTGCTTCCCTCATTCTCCTTTTGTAGATCGGCCGATTCAGCTTCCTTGTCATCTTCTTGGGCTTCGCCGACTGTCTTCCCACTTCTTAAGGCTATGGCATTCACATGCTCTCTAGGATTCTTCTTTATGTTGCTGGGTAGCTGTCCCTCTTTTCTTTCCAACAGCATGCTTACAATCTGCCCCACTTGAACTTCTAAGTTCTTAATCGATGTTTCATGGCTTTGGAATTTTGCTTCAGCAGTATTGATGAACTTAGAAATCATCTCTTCCAAATTGCTCTTTTTTTCTTGCGGGGGCGGCTATGGTTGGAATCCCATGGGTGTCTTTTGCTGATTGTTGCTCCATGAAAAGTTTGGATGATTCCTCCACCCTGGGTTGTATGTATTTGAGTAGGGATTGAAATTCGGCCTGCCAGCATGAGAGATAAAATTATCATTCTCATGGGAAATAAAAGGACTGCTTAATTGACAATCAGAATTTATATGTCCTATTTGACCACATAAATCGCATGAGATGCTAGATGATGTATTAATGGCTGCAATATTAAAAGTATCAAGTTTCTTATTCAGATTAGCAATTTGCGCAGATAGGGCTGCAAAGGAATCGATGTGGTGTACTCCCCTCTGATTGGTTCGGTCATTGCTCCACTGGTAGTTGTTTGATACCATCTCCTCCACTAGGTCATAAGCTTCCTCTAGAGTTTTCCTCATGATTGTGCCACCTGTGGCTGCATCAATAATGGATCGATTAGAGGGGGTAATATCATTATAAAAAGTCTGGATTTGGCGCCAAGTTGGTATCCCATGGTGAGGACACTTCCTAAGCATCTCCTTGAATCGTTCCCATGCTTCATACAAAGATTCTCTCTCAAATTGAGCAAAAGTAGTAATATCATTAATTAATTTTGCTGTTTTGGAGGGGGGGAAATATTTAGCCAAAAAGTTCTGGGTTAGATCATTCCAAGTGGTGATACTTCCTGCAGGGAGTGAGTTAAGCCAATCTTTAGCTCTATCACGCAATGAAAAAGGAAATAATCTAAGCCTAATAGCATCATCACTAACTCCATTATGTTTAAATGTATCACATATTTCTAGGAAGTTAACAATGTGTGCATTAGGGTCATTACTTGGCAACCCACTAAACTGAATACTTGTCTAGATCATCTGAATTATTGTAGGCTTGATTTCAAAATTATTGGTCTGAATGGTGGGCTTGCAAATGCTGGATGTCGCCCCATCAATTGTTGGACAAGCATAGTCCAAGAGGGTGCGATTTGCTTCTGCCATCTCTCTTTCGATTTCTATTGTTGGTTCGCCAATAACAACCTCCTCTCTTGTCTTACCTTTGTTAGTTCTTTGCAACAAACGAAGGGTCCTCTCAATTTCTGGATCGAATTCTGCTAGTCCCTCTCTTCTAGTGCATGTCATGCACTAGTAAATCTGAACCAACAAGAATCCAAACAAATAAAATAAAATAAAAATAAGGAATAAAACAGAAATAAAATAAAAAAATCCAAATTAACCAAGGTTAACAAGTTCTAATATTATTTTAGGATTAAATCCCCGGCAATGGCGCCAAAAACTTGATAGCTATGAAAATAACCCTAGCAAGTGCACTATTTAACAAGTAGTATAAAAATATTGTTCCCATGGGGATTTAACAAAATAAGTATTAGAACCCTAGTCTTCCCTAATTATTTGGACAATCAAAATTCAGATTTGAGGGAGCAAGAACTACTGAAAATAAAAACTAGGAAAAGCAAGGACAATCAACAACCGAATATGCAAAGGATGAAATCACTAGGGCTTTAGGTCCACCCAACCAATCTAATGAATATTGATGGATGCGATTAACCAAGATTAATTGTTATTCCCATAAGCTGAAGTTTTTCCCAATTTATTCAATATTCTTTCCCAAGATATATTAAACCTATTTCTATCAAGTAACCCCTCGATCCCTCGACTAGAGTTCTCAATAATATAAATGCATGAAGTGCAAGAAAAACTCATATATTCAGATGAATCATGTGTATATATCCCTATATATCATTCAATTCACACCATGAACTATGTGGTCGAGTATATAAATTCCTCTCCCGATTCATTCATATACACCGAATCAACTAAGAAATGGCCACTCCTAATCGCATTAAGCAAATAATTCATAGACTATATGGAAATCACAATCTTGGATAAATCATAATGATGAAAATATATTCATTATCATGGTTCAGCTTTCCACAGCCCTAGCTAAAAACAAATCAGTTCATAATAAAGAAAATAAAGCAAACAAGATGGAAGAAAGAACTCATGAATTCGCCCAGGGTGTTGAGATCTCCTCTTCTTCTTGCCGTCACCTCCTTCTTGAAGCTTTCTTGATCTCCTTCTTGAAGTTCTTGAAGACCTTCTTGATTCACTTCAGAGGGACTTCAGGAATTCCTCCAATTGTAGTCGATGATCCCTCTAGTCCGCCCCTTACTTCTTTATATAGCCTAAAGGGGAGGGGGTGGTCTCCTACTCTCTCTTGAAGTTAATCTTTCAAGATTAGAAAGTCATAGTCTAATCCTACTCTTATCTCTTTATCTAATGAACTCAATCTTTTTATCTCTCTAGGATTACATCATAAATTTAGATCTGGTAGGACTCTTCTCAGTTTCTTGTTCTTGGATTCGTATTAGACCTCCTCTGTGAATTGGGTTTCAACCAGGCTTTTCTGCAAGTTGGGCTTCAGTTGCGGATTGGGCCTTTCAACGAATTTTCCCCGACTTCGGGCCTGAATTTGACTTCGATGCAAACCGAATCTGCGAAATCCCAAAACACGAAAGTTGTGGCTTTTTCTCTTATCTTTCTAGTGGATCTTGAATCAGCCCATTCGGAGTTCGGATACGCGAGTTAGGCCCAAATTACTGAATAGTGCCGAAACTGTGAAAAATCATCCGAATTGTCTTTCTTTGCTCCTGATGCCTTCTTTCATGCCCTGAACCAAAATACAAGAAATATGAGTCCAATTAAGTACTAATTAAGTGTGAAAAACAGAATATTTAGAGATAAAAATATGATAAATTCTACTCTCATCAAGCAGGCGTTATGTGGTGTGAGGCTCTTGTATCTGAATACCATGTGATATCATCTGTAGGATCTTGCGTTGCGGCAGTCATAGCTTTGAGCTTCTCAGGTGGTTTCTTGCTTGCCTTGATATGACAAGTTCAACCTCTGAAAGCAACCTATTGCTTTATGGCCTTTTTTGTTGCAAATTTGACAAATGGGCCTATTTCCATTATGATTGAGGTGCAAAAATTTGGCCATGACCAGATCAAGTTAGTAAATGAGGCTCCATTGTTTGGTCTTAGGTTTGGTCCAACTCTTGTAATCGCCATCATGGACTAGTGATGATTGCTTGTTGGTGGAATTCCCATGAGAACAATTGCTGGGGTCAATTCAACTTGTTGGTAATAAGGGCTTAAGTAGGTTTAGTAATCTTCCAACTGAGACATCTCTTCACAAATAAGCAAAGTCATGTAGTTCTTCGGATTTACTCGTGATCTGCTACGAATGATTGATAAAAACACTATATAGGATGAGGGTGTTAGAAAATAAAACCTATTCAAGGACCTCACTTAACATCTTAAGCTTTTAGGTTGAATGGTTCTTTGAGATGGTATCAAAGCCACTTTGACCAAGTGGTTTAGTGTTTGATTCTCATCACCCCGGTTATAATTAATTAAGTTTCAGCACAAGGTATGGGTGGCCGAATCCTCCCTCAAACTTTTACCACCGAAACCTCTCTCTCTCTCTAGACTCCCTCTTCCCTTCCATCTTCTCCATCCATTTCGGCCAGCTATCACAACAAGAAAACAGAGGAACGAAAAGAAAAGAAACCTCTCACCTGGATCGTATTAGAAGGAAGAAGGGAGAAAGAAGAAGATTATAAGAAGAAAGAAAATAGGAGACTCAACTCAAGTTTGCAATCCACCTTCCCAACAAGATCAATATATCTTCTTATTTTGCCCCATCAAATAGGAAACATGTAGCCTTAGCCTCTCCATCGAAATATCATTCCTAACATCCCCAATATCTTGAAGGAAAATCTACAAAGAAGGTAAAACTTCTAACCGAATTCATAGTTGTTTGTTTCTTCTTTTTTTTTATCTTCCTCTTTCTTTTGTAAATGGTCTAGCATGGTTGAAACCATTCGTTATTTCCCACCCCACTGGCTACTCCTTTTTTAGTTATTCTGTCCAAGAAGATGTGCAAGCCAAATATATGAAGCTTGCTAATCCGCCATGATACTTGCTAGTCTATGTTTAGTATCGACTAGTATGTTTAGCTGAATGCATCTTGGTAGTTTCACAAATGAGTAGTATATGTTTGATGCCCTCTCTTTGCTATCCCTTAAGTTCTTTTGGATTGTTTTGAAGGTTTTTCCTTGGATTTATATGTGCTTAGGTTGTGTAGTTTTAGGCTAAATGTTTGGCATGGATATTAGTTTTTGTTTATTTTTATTTACTTATTTATTTATTTTTTGTTCTATTAATGCTTGTTTAGTTTAAACCTTATGTTCTTTGGGTGATTGGCAATCCTTCCTGAGACTTAATAATCCTCCCCTCAAGCAGGAACGTGGGAGGCTTTGGATAAAGAAGGGAAGGCTATGTATACAGCTGTCCCTTTGCTCCCTAAGAGCTTCTCATGCCCGGAAAGAGGGAGAAGAGGAGATGAAGCCTCATAAGAGAGTATCCCCTTCATGGTAGGACTTTCATTGGACCAAGAGAAGTCCTTAAGTATTTTTTGTTTTTATTAAAATTGGCATTCACAAGATAACAAAGGGAGAGGGGTGCCCAACACCTTCCCTCTCCCTTCCTTTGGTGCCTAGAATCATGTCTTTGTCTTGGATTGGGAGTCTTTTCTTCTTTTATGCTTTTCAAACTTGGAAGACCCGTCACTCCCTTGTTTAAGTTGTTGATGGGTGGCAGCTCCTTTCATAGCCATGAAGTGACACCCAATTTTAATGGGATTTACACAGCATGGAATCAAGGTTGTTGAATAATTCAATTGATCATTTTTCACTTTTGGTCTCTCTTCCTTTCAAAGATTCTAACCTGATCTTAGTTAGTTAGTTTCCCATTTCTGTTAGCTAATCTTATTCTCGTTGTGGTTTCTAGTGGCCAATGTTTTGTTCCTAGAGTCTCCTACTGGTATAGGTTTTTCCTACTCCAACACAAGTTCCGATTACAGTACAAGAGGAGATCAAAGTACGTTGAGGATAATTATGTGTTTCTGGTGAATTGGCTAGAGAGATTCCCCGAGTACAAGACCAGAGATTTCTATATTGTTGGAGAGAGCTATGCTGGGCACTATGTGCCTCAGCTTGCTAAATCAATTCTCCAAAACAAGAAAAGCAGGAATGAACAATATCAATATTTGAGGGATCATGGCCTGAGTCTCTCACTTTCTCTTTCTCCTGGGTTAAAACGAGGATAGAGAATCGGTTTTATGGTATCTGATCAATGGGTCATTTCTGTTTGCAGATTGGCAATCCATTGATCAATGGGGAAATCGACATGAGGGGCATGTATGACTACCGTTGGACACATGATCTAATTTCTGATCAGACCAATAACGCTATCAACAGTTACTGCTATGCCAGTTATCAATCTGAACATGCAATTACGCCATGAATCAGGCTAATGCAGTTGTCAATTCGATCGATATCTGCAACATCCATGCCCCCAGTGCAATTACCCCTTCTGTGCTTGTCGGCTGAGCATCCGGACAATGAGTTGTGGCGGCTATGGCCGAGTGGAACGGAAAACAGAGGAAAGAGGGAAAAAGAAAGGGGAAGGGGAAGAAGAGAGATCGGGGGAGAGAGAGAGAAAGAGAGAGAAATGTGAAGGAATCTAAGGTAGAAGGGATTATCGCCGCTGTTGTTCGTGTATCGTAAGGAAGATGAATAGTGTTTTTCTCCCATTTGTCCAAATAGTTATTACAAGGATAATATGAGAATTAAAAAATATTGCAATGACGGATTTCAACAAAAAGCTAATGAAAGGTCTTTGTCTCACGGTCATAGTATGGG
The DNA here is from genome assembly GCF_055504915.1 of Nelumbo nucifera. NCBI lineage: Eukaryota > Viridiplantae > Streptophyta > Magnoliopsida > Proteales > Nelumbonaceae > Nelumbo > Nelumbo nucifera. The sequence continues at coordinate 18,901,708 of NC_142649.1, forward strand.
AGGGTCTTTGTCGCAAACCAAAGTATAGGGGTCTTTGTCACAGACCCCTAATACAGGGGGGTCATTGTAATTTACCCTAAAAATTATTATGAAAAAATTTTAGATTAATACCTTGTATTTTAGGGATAGTCTCATTTTTGCCATTACAATACCTAAATTTTCAAAAACTGTTAGTTTAATCTCTGTCTTTAACAGTTGTCAATTATCTGTATCACGTATTATCTGTATCAGGTGATGATATGAGCGATTTAAAACTTTTAAAAATGTTAAACTACCTTTCATAGAAGACACTGTTTATCGTCTTCTTCCTAAAGAATGAACCAGGAAAGACATTGTTCATTTTTTCCATCCTTATACGGTCCACATGTACTCCCAAAGAAGGGGAAGTGGCGGAGGTAGCAGCGGTTTATGGATATACTGTTACTCTGCCGGTCTATCATTTATACTCATTAGAAGCTCTGGTAGCTAGTATTAAACAAGAAATCAGAACTTGTCGCAACTCAAAACCTGAACATGACAGTGAAATAAGGGTAATGAAACATGTACACCTAGCCATTCTGATTCATTATTTGCCACAGCGATGCGAACCAGTCCAGATGAAGATGTTCTTGCGACAATACCGACACCGGCGCGGACTAAAAGTATGGCAACGAGATGTTAGGGGATAAATTTACAGTTGGGTCGACTTCTTCCAAGAGTTCTTCTGAATGGAGAAGCTCCGCTAATTTCAGGGATTCAGGAGAAGAAGACCCTTTTTCTTCTCATCACGAAGGAGCTGCCCCAACTGGGAGCCGTACACTGTCTTCTAAAAATATGATGAGGAGATGTTCTTTTACCGAATTAGTGCACAGAAGCTCAGTGGAACAAGTAAAACTTACTATCTGCTCCTTTTTGTCTTAGGACCATTGAAGTATGTCCAAGGTCTATTTCGCAGAGGATCGTAAACGAGTTTACAACCAAAGGCAAAAGGCCACCTGGGTACCAGATCTGATAGTATCAAACAAACAAGAAAACAGAACTTGTCGCCATTGTTATTGTGTTGTCGTTTTGACATTCTTCCATTCTTCCTGCATTTTGAAGAAACAGAGGTATAGGTAAACCCATTTCTGGCAACATGTATTTTCAGAGAGAGGTATTTGTAAACCCATTCTTCCTATTTTGCAGAAACAGAGGTGGAAAGGAGATTCCAAGGTCGTATATCTCAAGGTATGCTTTCCAAGTTTTTTTTCTCTTTCAAAATTCAAACACCCTTCCTTATCATATCTTTTAGTTCAGATTTATATAGCTTGGATAAAACCTCGAAATTGCTGTTGTGCTGAACGAACACCGTAAGTTGATGAAGAAAATTTGACACCTGAGCATCCAAACTGGAACCTGCACCCAACTAGGGTCTTAAGCTTAATGCTTACTATGTTAGGCTTAACGCTACAAGTTATTTTACCAGTTTAGGCTCATTTTTACTGCATGTGGATCTTGGATTTCAAAATCATATCCATTTGAGTGATCAGGTTCCAGGCTTCCAGATCGATGTGGATTGTGAAATTTGTAAGATCAAACCCGAAAGCATAAGCATGCACTGATCCAGGCTTGATGTAGTGATGCTCTGTATCATTCGAGTATCAGACTGAAAATAGATCTCATATAGCAGCGCACACAGACCCCAGTCAGACCCAATTGTTACAAGTAATGTTGATTCGTAATACCATGGAAGTATGGAACAATAGAATTGATTTGGAATTTTGGATTAGTGACAGAGAGAGAGATCATTGAATTTTCATTCCCTTTATCTATTAAAAGATATACAATGATCAAATAAATGAAATGTATCATTTATTGGTTATGGGTTGCCATACCAAGCAAGTTCCATCGCTTACTCTACCAGAAAAGAGTATGAAGAAAATGAGCGAGAGGCTCTTTCATCGATCAATCGGAGGTGAAGAAGGATGACATGAACTACCTAAAATCTTTCCTGAGAGACCTCCAACGAACTGCCCTCATTGAATCAAGACCATAACTCGTTTTCCTCTTACGAGGTTTCCCCATCCAAATCAAACTTGGCTGCAAAAGAACATCACCATCGGCAACCGAACTGCATCGAGCTGATGGGTAGATGAGATGGGTAATGTCTTCGAGAGGCCTTCTGATCCTCCTCTTTTTGACTGCATGGATTGAGCTAATCAGGTTGGCAGAAAAAAGAGGGATGTTCCCTTTGTTGTTGTACTCACAGAGGGAGAAGGCATCCATTGCCGTTGTCCGGGGAAAGCGAGCGAGAGAGAGAGAGAGAGAGAGAGAGAGAGAGAGAGAGAGAGAGCAGGAGAGATGGTGAAACGATGATGGAGGGAGAGATATATGTAATGGTGGGTAATGGATGTTATTTTGCTTCTTTTTGGAGGGGAAATTCAAGTTTTTTCCTATGATTTTCATTTTTAATTTTAGGGAGGGAGAAGAGAAGAATTCTCAAAATCTCAATTCTGGTTTTCGAAATCACAAACAGAAAAAAAGCTATTAATGGAGAAAGAGGGAACCAGGGAAGAGCGGGCGGGAATGAAGATATGCTCACGAGGGGGAGAATTTTGATTTTAAAAACAAAACAAATGCCAGAGGTCAGGTCTTTGAAATTTGGGAGTAAGTCTTCTCTGAGATACTCCTAAGACATACCTAGAAAACCGCAAAAAGGTCGCGCGCGCGCGCGAACCAATCAAGTGGAGGGAAGGTGTAGGAAAACCATTGGAGCCAAGGATTTTCAACGAGTCACCAGACTGGAGTAGTCCCGACTCCCGACTCCCGCGGGCCGCGTCCACCCAGGCCCAGAACGGTAGGAACGATATTACGGCCCATGATTTTCCCTGTTGGCTTTCGAAACAATAACATCTTCCACATCAGCAAAACTACAGTTTTTCTGAGTTGGAAGTTCTTGTTTTGAAAAGCAGATCATTTTTGTTTTTTGATGGAAAGGGTGCTACACAAGGTGGGGGTAGTACGTCCCTAACAATCACTCAAATAAATGAGGTCCAAAGATCCATCCGGAAGAGCCCGCAGCCTTTGCAATCCAGTCCACCACTTGATTAGCCTCTCTGTATATTGAACTCCACGATTCAACCTAGTCTTCAGATCTTCGCAACCTTTGGTGATGTTCCTCATACTCCACGGGGGATCAGTCTGACTATTAAGGCATGAGACAACCAGACTCGAATCACCTTTGATGATGACAGGACAGGACAGGAGCATCCTTAAAGTTTTGGGCTAAATTATAGGCTTCCCATGCAACCCAAGCCTTAGCTGCATTGATCGTAGAGTAACCCAAAACATAGCCCTTGGAGTCTAAAATCTTCCCAAAATGATTTGCCAGAGGGTGGTCTATCAAAATTTATTTTGATAGGACCACAAAATAAATTTTCATGACTTTTCGTTCTTTGAACTGCTTTGAACCTTAATAATATTGTTGAAATCCATCCAAGAATCAACAGCTCTATTAAGGATAGCCTGAGGGTGGTCTGATTTATTTTGAAACACTTTCTTGTTCTTGTTCTTCCAGATTTGCCAGAGAATGTGAACAATTTTCTCTAAAACTTTATCCTTTTTGTGAAGAGAATTTTTACTAATTCTCACCCACCAATCTAGAAGATTTGAATCCACCTCTTTGGGGCCTTCAATATTATGACTAACAATCGACCAAATCTCCTTTGAAATCTCACACTTACTGAAAATGTGGGTATTATCCTCTTCCATACCGCAAAAGCAACAGTCCGGATTGATAGAGCGACCCTATCTCTAAGTAAACATTTAGAAGGGAGACTATTCTTAAGCAAAAGAAGGAGAAAGACCTTCAATTTCGGAGGACATTCCAGATCCCAAACCAGAAGCGCCCACTTCACCTCATTATCTCTATCAATGTTCATTTTGCATTTTAATTTATAGGCAGACTTTAAAGAGAAATTACCATTAGTGTTGAAAGCCCAAATCATTTTGTCTTCAGTATCTTTGTGCGGGATAAAAATTGATTTAATTTTATTTCAATCATTTGAGTTCACTAAGCTTTTGACTTTTCTTTCTACCCATATTTTCCTATTATGATCAATAACTTCGTTGACAAGGGTAGTGGCATTACCAATTTGAGAAAAGCAGATCATTTTTGAGTCTGAGGTGGAAGTTTTATATAAAAAATAAATCATCTTTTCTAGTAATGTTGTATAACAAAGGTCATTTATAAAACCTTATTAATACTTTGAAGTTAATAGGCGTACGTCGCTTCATGCAGCTAGCATACACGGTATTCTTTACAAGGCCAAAGAATACCAATCAAGTATTTCCAGTGTATATTTTTGTTCATGTTAACATAACCCAGAACCAAGTTGTTCATGGTAGAATACACGGTATTCTAGTTCCATCAATATTGCAAATTTGAGAAGAAATGATGGGGAAAGAAGAATAAGTAAATGTGTATGAATCTGTTCATATCATGGATACAACCATTAAAAACTCAGTTACCATTGAAAAAGAAAAGTGTTTTAGACCAAGACAAAGTTCCTTAATTTCTTGAAATAGGAAATTGGACCCCAATGCCCAAATTATAACAGGGCAGAAAACTTATAACTGTTTCCTGCAATTTCTTCAGTACATCAAATCATAGACCTATAGAAAGGCAAACTACAAATGCATGAAAATGAATATGTGAAGGAACATGGTTCAAATAGGCATGTAACTTCTAACTTGAGCATAAAATGCAAGGAATTTATACGTGTTTGCACTGTTGCATCGGCGGATCAACTTTGAAGTTTCCTAGTCATCATGCGAGCTAAAAACCTCTGAATCATATGGATGTATAGATTATGAAAGGAGATGCAAGTTCAATTTCTGATTGACAGAAAAATTAGGTGAAAATGATACCAAAAGAAGAATAAGTATATAAATGAAAGGATATCTTCTCATCATAGATGGGATGGTTCAACATCAAAAGATTATTGTTGTTTACAAGAGCTCGGACTAGTAACTCCTTTGCTTCCTCATGTTTCTTTTTCAGCATCCTGCAGATCTGCAGGAATGAAATCAATCAATTTTAAGATTTATCAATAGAAAAAGATAAAGGCAAAGAAAACTAATATCTTTCTTTCTTGCTTGCAACCAATTTTTCTTCTTTATTTTCAGTCATTCTACTAATAAGGAAATATCAGTCTGCATAATTATGCCTTACAAGTAACAAGCAATTTAGTACAACACAAGCATGGATAAAGAAACTAATATTATGCATAAATATTAAAATGATGCTCACAGTTATAATATGGAAGTTGGTTCTAGATTGATCAGGGCAATGAAAAGATAAACGGACTGCCACTGTCTATGAAGATGAACAAAGCTAATTACCAATAAACTGAAGCTAAGTACATATGTTGGATCAATTTTTAGCCATCAAGTGTAGAAATAAGCAGTTGAAATAACAAAGAAAATGTTAATGCTGAAGCCAAGTTTCTTAGAATACAAATACATGCCTGAAATCAAAGAACCATGTTAGTAAATATTGAAAAGTGGCTTAGAACCTCCAAGAATAATACTTGACTAAAAGGACAAGCACTTAACCAGAATGATAAGTCAGTTTCTCATTAATGTGAAAACAAGAATTGGATTTCCCTGATCAGCAGCTTTCTCTGAATTAATAAAAATAAAAATAAATAAGGGAGAACTAACCAATTCAAGTAAATTATTGAACACACACCATTGTTTTCTCACAGGATCTTGAGAAATGCCAAGATGATATAGGGGAAAGAATTATTTTGCCTCCAGAAATTTTATTCAAAAAAGGACCGGTTTCATGTGCCAATTGCCTGAGCAGCTGACAACACACTAATAAATACTGGTTATCATATAATCTGGTCCATCTAATTGCAATGAGCAAGGAGTATAACTTACTCATAGTCAAAATAGTATAGAAGGAAATAATATATTTTTCTAGGAAGCTCATAATTTGATATTCCCGATTGAATATCTCAGGTTCACAGTATATTTCTTGATCATTGCCAATATTGAAGCAAACATGGTGCAGCAATATTACCACATCAGATTCACATGTTTTTCACATATCCCACTTGATTTCCATATTGAAAATATGTTCTGTTGAAGCAACCATTGCTCCCAGTTTAACTACATAGAAAAGTAGATCAGGTCTTGATGCTGCTCATTGGACAAAGAAAGAAGCATGAGGGGAAAAATACAACTTCAACACTTTTGAGAATCTAGACTTCTAGGGGTTGAAAAGTTTAATTTACTTGGAGAAAACAATGAGAAATTTCCTTAAACCGGCCAGATTATTAAGTCAATAATTGGAGGTGTTCCTACTTATGTATCCCTGTGATAATTTGTCTCTTGGGCACTCTTCCATTTCTATCTAACCATAGTATATATTGTTTATCTTCATGCAGCTAGGTAGAACAATTGTTTTAGTTTTTTGATGAAGAGTCTCTACATGCCATTGGGTAGATTTCAGATATGCTGCACCACCAAATGATGTATGTTGTTGAAGGAAGAGCATAAACATGAAATAGAGCAGAGTGGGCACTGAGAAAACAATGGATGATATATGTTGAGAGAAGGTTTAAGGAAACACGGACTTAGTAGCAGATTTAGCTATGTCATGAACATTAGGTAGATAAAAGCCACATGAAACTTATAAGGGGAAACAAAGGGATACTTATTTGGACGTTTGAGTTGATAAAATAGGATAACCAGATTCTGTAAGAATATCAGTTGACTTTTTCCATAAGCCAGAGATGAGATTAAATCAACAAAAGACGATCTCGTGTAATATTCAACTCAAAGAATAAACTTTTCAATGAACTGATCTAGTTAAAATTTTAGACCAATAGAATCCATAGTTCACTTACATCTTCAAGCTCCTTTGTGCAGGCTTCAGCCTTTTCAACATTTCCATCATTCTCCAGTACAACAGGAATTAGTTCTGTCAAGCATGCTTCTTGGCAAACATCAATTGTAGAATTGAGGTGATTATAGGAAATATCCTTGGTACAACTATTGACCAGATTCTCAGTTTTGCCAATCTAGGAAAAAGCAGACAATAAGACAGGTAACAATTATTTTGTATCAGAATTCAGCCTTGGAAGTTTCCTGTGATAGAAGCATTATATCTGCAGTCATGAATATATGCATGTTTCTTTTGACAATTACTGGTTTTTCATCATCCTTTCGGGAAGCTTTCAGATGTCTTCTGCAAATTTCAAGAGAAAATTTTTGTTACAGGAAATAATGCAGAAATGTAATTTAACCTCCATAAATATTCAATGGTATTAAAGAACCTGATTTCTCCAGATGATTCTGTCATACGCTTTAATGGATATAAGTTTACTGGATCTGCATTTGATGCCTGCAAAATTTTGAGGAATTTTTTATAAGAGTATAGATTAAGACAAACTATTTATGAAGTATTACAGCAGTTTTCATGAAGAAACAAAAGAGTGTAATATAATCTGTAACTTCTTTTAATATGATTTCTTAGAAAATTTTCTACAGTCAACCTTACAGTAGAGAGAGAGAGAGAGAGAGAGTATTTGAGTATGGACCTCAATTGCTTTCCGCTTCAAAGATGCACTTAACAGGGTTTGTTTCTCTGAGCCAATAGATTGGACTGCCTTCACTGCTGCTTTTGCTTGAAGTTCAATGCTTTCTTGTGAGTGCTTTAATGCTTTAATTTCTTTTTGGGGTGTAGAAATGGATAGATCATTTTTTGATGTCATATTCCTATTTTAAGAAGTTCAGTCACTCATCAAATCTTTTCTCACTGATAAAATATTTAGAAAAACAAGGGAAGTTAAAAAGAAAACATGGAATAAGTGTTATACCTTAAAACCTTCAACTTCGAGGAAGTGATATTAGATGTTGTCTTACCAAATTTCATAGGAGAAAGTCTATTCCGTTCTACAGGAATAAATTTTGAGTTTCTAACAGGTTCCTTTGAAATTAGAAGTTTAGGATCGATAGACTTCAGAATGCTAGATTTAGGTGCTGGTTCGGGGATGCTGGCTTGATGAATTTGGGAACTGCAAAGAACTCATTCCAGGTTAATGCAACTCATTTCAAATATGTACATTTTTTATTTTAGTCCACATTTTCTGTTCCAATAGAACATAGCACATAAAATTATCGGCATATCTACTATTCATGAAAAATCCAGAACAGATAGTAGATAGACTACTTTTTTTGAAAACAAGAAAAAAGGAAAAAGGGAACAGAAATATATTCCTTTATAGAGAGATTGAACAATGGAAACCCTATGGTTCAAATTTTTATTTTAGTCCAAATAAAATTGAATAATGCAGAGAAATTTTCTCATGGAACTTGGGAAGAAAATATGTTAGGCTTCCTATTCAGCCATTAAAGGAAACTTCATGAAAAGCTAAAACAAGCACTTAAAACCAAGGTTTATATGTCAAGACCCAAATCAATTAAGGGTTTTCTATGAAACAGTAAAGTCACTTTTGGGTCCTGACGATTGTTATATGTAACATAGTTTAGAACATTGCCTAGGCCAAGCACTAGGCTAAAGACTTGCCATGTCAAGACTCCTAATAAACATAGTAGGCCTTAAAAAGTCATTGGTTATAAGGTAATTTTATGTACTGATCTCAATTATGTGCACAAAACCTTAATAGAACTACAAAAATACCTCATTTATGGGTAACTAGGTAATTGCATCCTCAGGGCCCAGGCAATAGCTAGCTTTCATATGACAAAAAACACATACCGACACCTGGACATCTTGCTCATATTGACTATGTATTTATCCTTAAGGGTAGTGGTCTCTGATCATGGTCACAATCTTCACAACTGATTAATTGGAAGCTAAAATATCTTCTTTATTTCTCATTTAACACACCTTCCAAACATCGAGCCCATAAACTGTAATGATTCTGGAATGACATTATTAGTGATAGGGGTGAGCATTGTTCGGTTAAAACCAAAATACCGAACCGAAAATTTCAGTTTCGGTTTTTTCAGTTCAGTTTTTCGGTTTTGGGTAATTTGGTTTTTAGGAATTTTGGTTTTCGGTTTTGGTTTTCAGATTTAGAAATTTGGTTAATCTAAAAAACCGAATTAACTAAAATTTATTATATAATATGTAATATATAATATATAATATATAACATTTAATATATAATATGCTATATATTTATATATTAATATATTATATATAATGTATTATAGTGAAATTCAATTTCATAATATATATTGTAATATATATATATATATATATATATATATATATATTATAGGTTACAATATATAATATTATATATATTAATTAAATTCGGTTTTTAACCGAAATAACCGAACACTGAACCAAAAATTTTGGTTCAGTTATTTCAGTTTTATTGTAATTCGGTTTCAGTTCGGTTTTCATTCTTTTATTTTGGTTTTAAAATTTTCAGTTTATTCGGTTCGGTTTTTAACCGAATAAACCATGCTCACCCCTAGTTAGTGAGTTATTGCAATCCCATGCTACTAAAGGTTTGGTAGAGTATATATTAAATGGGGGACAACACCTAATTGTTATTCAAGAAGTACATTTATCTTGAAAGGCAAATTATCCTTATATATTAACTTTTATCATTATATGCAGAGATATTGTTTGTCTTTTCACTAGGAGTGTGCCAACAGAATGCATCCAAATCAATCCCATAAACATGTCAAATCAACACCTCCCAGTATAGATGCCTTACTTGGATGCATTGGGATCTTTATCATGCTTTTCACTTTCCTGTATAATAGGTATCACTTTTGTTAGAGTTACGTCATGTGACTTTGAAGTGCCAACAATTTGATTCCCAAGTTGTGCATCATTGGAATTAAATTCCTGCCTGCAGAATAGATATAGGAGAAGATGAATCGTTTGAACCCTAATAATAACAATGGTTCTAGCAGAGAAAAACAGAAAACCACCTTCCAATAGGACCATGACACTCAGTTCCCATTTTGTTGTCACTGAGTGGAACAAATTTTGTTTGTTTTGAATGCAACTGAGATTCAATTTCCACTGATCTGTTGAAAACCTTCAAGTCAATACTACTACTTCCTTGTTCTTTCATTTGCATGGACTTATCAACCCTGGGTTCACTGTATCAAGTGAAAATGAAAACAATTACACAATACTTGACCAGACATGCTATGACCAATGGCAATAGCTTTCTCAATACAATTTAAACATTACTCACTATAAATGTTTGCCTTATTTTTCACTTTCTGTTTATAATTAATATCATTGTGTATAGTCAGATCTTTCCTAGGTGTGAACACAACTTTCTATTGGTTAATACATCATAACAGCATTTACAGACAGAAACATTCAGGTTTTTTCACTGAATTGTCTAAGAAAATCTTATTTAAAATTGTAAATAAATGGATAAAATATTGCAGTAAAAGATAACATAATCACAAATTTGTGACTTCAGCTTACATCTGAACTGGGGCCAGATGAAATTGAGAAACTGAGTTTTTGTTGTCTCTTGTAACTTTGTCAGGCAACATCTTCTGTGAGAGGCTTGTAATAGAAGAAATTCCGATATCTAACTCACCTTCGACTATTTCATCCATAGATTTACTTCCCAAGGTAACATGTTCCTCTACCTCCAGTTTTTTCCCAAAATTAGTGGCAGTTCTCTCCATGCCTGTGCTTTGTATTGTAGGTAATGGCTTATATGAACTTACAAGGTTAGGTTCTGATCTGGTGACCAGTTTGAAACTACCATCTTGATCCCCACATGGATTATTATTTACTTCCGGATCTGAGGAACAAACCTCAGCCTGTGCTTCTGCAACATTCTCCTCTATTGAACCCTCAGCAGAGACAGATCGGAAAGATGAATTTTGTATAGTTTGAGCATCTGGTTCCTTGGTGCTCGTCCTTTCTGATTGCTGGCTATGTTGATCTGTATCTTGTGCATTAATGGTTATGTTTTTATCTGATGAAATTGCTACACCACATGACATATTTAGATTTCCAAAGTTTACACAGGTGGAAGGAGCAGCACTAGTTACAAGATCCTCAACCAGTGTCTCGAATTTCGAAATGGTTGCCTTCTCAGATTGTAACTTATTATTGGCATCAATTTTTTCAGAAACATCAGTACTTGAAACAGAGTTGCTTCCAGAAACTTGATTCTTCTCATGACTAAATGAAGAATCAGATCCCTTATCATCTCTGCATTTATCAAATTTCTTTTCCCTTCTCATTAAGGTGGAATCCAGATCAAAATTGTCCAACCTGAGTCTCAGACAAAAACATCCAGTAAAAAATGTGCTTGTTAATCAATAAAATTTCACTTTACATATTCACTGACTTCTTATACTTGTATTAACTTCAAATTAGTGTACTAACTGTATGGAATATAGAAATTTCCATAGTCCGTGCAAAAAACATAACATACATACTCATTAAAATCAAAAGTGAAGGCAAAACAATCTTGTTTCGCTTTGTGTTTTCCATCAACAGATTCATTACTAGATCCTTCCTTTGGCTTCTCATTCTTCTTGGCTGGACTGGAGAAGTCCAGATCTGGCATATCTACTTTGAAGGATGATATTTTGCCAAAATCTCCATCAAGAGCAAAATCCATGTCCCTGGGAAAAGAATGATTATTCAGTATAATACAGAACAGTGTATTTTTGCTTTTACATTTATGTAAATATCCACAAGATGGTAGAATAGTTATTCCTATCCAGGAGCAGTTTGATTGAGGATTCAAAAAGAACATGCTTTACTTTTATTCATGTGGAAGTGCAGAGAAAAAGGGGGAAACAGAAGAAACTGTCCATGAAGTTTGAGTTATTCATTTGCTAAATGGCCACAGGTAGTGCAGTGATAAAATATCGAGCTGAAAAGGATGAGAACACAGGTTTGAGTCTGATGGTGGCCACGTTGTGCAAAAAAAGGGCAAAGGTTAGATCTGTATCCAGTCCACCCCTCCCAAAACCCTGGATCATTGGGACAAACACTGGGTAATGGCCATTTTAGATCATTAAATGGATATAAATATGATTTGATCATGAAGTGGGACAAAGTTCCTATCTTCTAAAAGCGCAGCCCAGTGCATAAGACACCCATCAATGTGGGGTCTGGGGAGGGACATATGCATTCCACCTTACCCCTGCACATACAGAGAGGCTGTTTCCAAGATTAGAACCTGATCACCTAGGTCACAATGGAGCAACCCAACCAACCATTGCGCCAAGGCCCACCCTCTCCTATCTTCTAAAAGATATAGCAAAATATTATAAATGATAAATTTCTTTTAAATCATATTTTATTCATGGAGGGTTAAATCCTTAGCCATCCAGTTATAGAAAAGAACTTTTATCTGCACAAAGTTTTGAGAAACTTACAGTTTATCAAAGTTGAAGCTTTTTTTCTTGCCTTTGGGACCTGTTTCACAACTAAAATCCATCCCATCATTCTCTGCCACAGAAATTGATTTCCAGGAGCTGAGGAAATCCTTTCCAAAATCCTCATCTGTTTCAGCCAGATAATGAATATCCCACTACATGGTTCACTTTTTGAAATTAAAAGGTGAAAAGGCTTTATAATCATTGTTGTTGTGGTATCTAAATGCTTAAATTTAAGTGAGAATTAAAAGAATCAATATGCATTCAAACACATAATCTCTTTGGTGAATTACTATATATATATAACAGTGACAACTTCCTCAAAGCTAGTAATGTCAGCAAGAAATAGAGATGTGCACACTCCCTCCTCATCAATTTGTCTACAGATACTGAATTTCTACGCATGAAAATGGAAACATGGAATTGTTTCTTCTTACTAAATGAAAGATCATGAACCAAAAATTCATGAAAAGCATACCTAGCAATGAACTCTTCTTTTGTGAATCAGCAGTTGAAGCAACTCCCTTTTGTGATTCCACCATGTAAACCTGTATAGATTGATCTTATCTTGACTATTGCATCCATATAAGAATATCAAGTAATGGGGCTATTTTGGAAATAATAATATCTATCTATATGTCAAAACTAGAAAATCTGTCTGGGGAAATAAATTAGAGGTAAAGAAAAGAAAGATGCACGGTACATGAACAATGATCAGATCCACTAACTCTAGCGGTGCAACTAGGGTTGGGTTTGCAATTTGTTAAATTTTCAATGGGCCCAAACCCTAGCCTGAGCCCAATGCAATTGAAATTCTTCAAGTCGAGCAACCCGACTTGCAGCCCTAACTGAGAGTAATCTAAGACAGTCTCAGATGACTCATAAGGAACAACACTCCATCTGATGCCACTGATCTGGATAGCTACTTCATCTATAAAACAGATACATTATCTGCAAGTGCAATGTAGTATTATTATCACTATCTGATAAAACAATGTAGTCTTTCCTTTGATTCAAATACAGATACATCTGTTGTCATGATTTTGGCAATATATTTAACCATGATTAATAGATTCTGAGATTTACTTTAGGAAAAAAAACTATATAAGAATATTCAACAGGCTTCAGAAATAGAATACATGAGAGAAACAAATGAAATATGTCATTTGTAAAACCTTCAAGATGTGCGTTTCTAAAGCTACCATCTTTAGGAGGAAGGAGAGGGAATTCTGGAGCAAGACCAACGGAACATATATTTCAAATACTCAAAAACTTAGTCATGCTTTTAGATCTTATTTATTTTTCATCTTTATAGTAGAAAACTAGACTTTCCCAGACTGATAAACTGTTATGATTCATTTGTCCCATGTTGGTAGTATGGGATGCTAATGTGAGGTATCCCACATCGGTAGAATGGGATGCTGTTGTGGGGTATATATGTGCTTGGGTTCCCTCCCTCTAACAGCTAGCTTTTAGGGGTGAGTTCTCCTAAGTTACGTATCGAATGGTATCAGAGCCTACACTATGCCTCCCAGTTGCAATCGTGCGGCGCAGGTGGTGATGTCAGTATTGCAGTGTTCGGCCGGGACTAGGTGGACTAGTGCAAAGCCAGCCTGCATGGTGGGATGTTACGATTCATTTGTCCCATGTTGGTAGTATGGGATGCTAATGTGAGGTATCACACATCGGTAGAATGGGATGCTGTTGTGGGATATATATGTGCTTGGGTACCCTCCCTCTAACAGCTAGCTTTTAGGGGTGAGTTCTCCTAAGTTACGTATCAAATGGTATCAGAGCCTACACTATGCCTCCCAGTTGCAATCGTGCGGCGCAGGTGGTGACGTCGGTATTGCAGTGTTCGGCCGGGACTAGGTGGACTAGTGCAAAGCCAGCCTGTGTGGGCGCTGGGACTGCGGAAGCGTGGTGGGATGTTACGATTCATTTGTCCCATGTTGGTAGTATGGGATGCTAATGTGAGGTATCCCACATTGGTAGAATGGGATGCTGTTGTGGGGTATATATGTGCTTGGGTTCCCTCCCTCTAACAGCTAGCTTTTAGGGGTGAGTTCTCCTAAGTTACGCATCATAAACTGCTAAACTTTATACTACTTATAAATGCTTCATTGTCATAGCAGGGAAGTTGTAGTTGATACTCCAGCACAAGAAAAGGAGATTATCAAGTTTGAATGACAACAATATTTGGGAGGGAAATATATTTTGGCATGACACTCCTGAAACCAAATTAGACACCACTACACTCATTTGAAGCAGGGCATATGACTAAGAATGAGGGATAATAAAATTCATTATTTACAAAATCCTGCACTTCTCACTTAAATGATAAAACTAATACCAGGTTTACCATATATCTGCAATTATATGATTGATAAGAGTATCTAATTGCCTCGTAGAGATCCCTCTGAAATGATTCCATCTCTATGTTGTTGAATGGTGCAGAAATATGGTTAGAAAACACGATGAGAAGAAATAAGAAGCAATGCAATATGAAGCTTTTCCCTAATAGAGAATTTCAGTTTTTAAGGAGATTACAGTTAGCAATCTCAGAAACTTGCCTATCCATACACAAATGAGAAAATAACAAAAATCAAGAAGTACGAAGAATTTGCAGAACAATAAAAGATCAACAAGAATATTTGCTGATGATATTTTATATGTTTGTGACTCAAAGCAACATTACTTCGTTCAGTACTGAGAAAATCCAATTGAAATTCGTTCAAACTCCACGGAGAACTAGAAAGATCGTTCATATCAAAATGATTCAAGAATGCATACAGATTATAGAAGATGCGAGAGAATTCACCAGAAACCATTCAAACTCCAACAGATCTACGAAGTAACAGCAGAAAGGGATTGAAACCCAAAATTAACAAAAAGAAGAAGAAAGAAAAAAAATTATATCTCAAAGACAGTATTTATAGTTCTATAGCTAAAATCTTCTTTTGTTTTCGCTACTGAAGCATTCCAAACTTAGAAGATCCACAGATTAGTTCAAAACTAAGCAAGATGAGTGAAAATATCAACATACAAAAGTAAATTTTCTCCAAAGAGAGTGAGAGAGTTGAGAAAACTTTGCAGCCGTGAATCGAAGAAACTCGCCTGGTATTGGCGTGATATGAGAAGAGAAATCGCGACAGAAAGCAAAACGTTGGCCGATCCTCTGATACTGAAGTTCTCAACGACCAAACGAGAAGACAAAAATGGCGCTGAAATTGATTTTCCGTTTGAAGTTAGACCAACCCCGGTATTTATAGTCGAATAGAGGCAACAGACTTGTCAGGAGTCCGCTGTTTAGAAAATCGGAACGGACCGATCGAACCGGTTGAACCGTAATCAGGGGCCTTGACCGGTTCAGTCACATGCTAAGAACTGTAATTCATAAACAAAATCGATCAAAACCACTGATCGGCTGGGAAATTAATGAACCGGTTCTGTTTTATAAAACCGCCTATTCAGCAAATGAATGGGAGTTTTAAAATGTTAATGGCAAGATTGAACCCATAACCTTCTCTCTGTCATCTTATTGTCATTAATCCATAATTCTTTAATGTATATGTTTTTTTTAAATAAAATGTAAATTAAGAGGCTTGAGTCATAATCATTTACTTTAAAAATTAAAGTTTTAACTATTTACACATTATATTCAAATACAAAAACATTTGTAAAATATTTAACTATAATACCGAAAAGACAATATATTGGAAAAAACTCAAAGCTAATCAAGGTATCATAAGTGAGATGATAAATCAGGTGGTATTGATCAAAATTTACAGGGTGCTTGATCAAAACAAAACTCTTGTGATATCATGTCTTTAGTATATCATATATTTTCCCACTATATATAATATTTATGTATTTACGATATATGTTATGTCATCACGATTCAATCTCCAATTTGATCATAATTGAGCCTCTAACCCGATGATGACATCATCAGTTCTGGGGGATGTGCTGTGGGGTGAGACATTGTGGGATGGAGATGTGAATTCCTCTAACCCATGAATCTCTCTTTTCCCAATCTATGTTCTATCTAATTTTAGGTCTCAACTAAGCGGAGCACGGTAAGATTGGTTAGTGAAGTGGGAACGGGAAGACGTAGAAAAAGAAATTTTAAGGATTACATCAGCGCCCCACATTCACAAACATCTCCCATAATTGTCATTAGGATATGTCCCAATGAGACGGGATCTGCTCCTCACAAATAGGCGCCTCACATGTACATCCACCGTGCATTGGGAACATCTCCCATGAATATTAACGGGAGATGTTTCCAATGCATGGTAGGATGTGCATGTGAGGCGCCCGGTGTGAGGAGTAGATCCGATCTCATACAAGGTTGAGGTATATTGTGAGGCACTATGGGGCACTCCTAATGTGAACTCGAGATTTTGGAAGCGGGACTGTTAAAAATTACATAAATCGTGGGGAGGTATTGTGAGATATCAACATTTATCGCAATAAATGTTCTTAATAAAAAACATATCGCGATAAATTACAATATTTTGGGAAGAAAACTATGAAAGAAATCTTATCGAGAGAAATGGGAAAACTATTTAAAGAGGGGGAGAACCGAGGGGCAAGGGCTGAGGGTGCTTGCAAGATATATGGCAGCAACTGCAGCAGCGCTTCAACGATCTCATTTTGCTTTCATCATCTCCGAGTCAATCTATCTTTGGAATCAATATGTGGATTTTTCAGGTTTTGAGTTCGATTCATGACGAAGCGGGTATCTTTGTTTGCCTCTCGTGGAGATCAATCTCGCTTGTTCTAGTCGTGATTGATTTCTATTAAATTAAGGAGTAGAGACTAGGGGTGAGCATAATTTGGTTAAAACCGAAAAATTAAATCGAAATTTCGGTTTTGGTTTAATTGATTCGGTCTAATCAGTTTTTTAGTCGGGTTCGGTTTTGTTATTGGGTTATTTTATACTTCAGGTTTCGGTTTTCATAGTTGATGAATCGGTTAACCGAAAAAATCAATTTAATTTTATAACTATATATTTTTAATATTATTTATATCATAATTTATAATTTTATATTAATATATTATTAGCATTGGATCATTATTTCATTTTCATTAGATGGGACTTGGGAGTACAAAACAATTGTGGTTCGTATTTCATATCGTATTTGCCAAGTTTCCAAAAGAAGCAAAACTCAAAAGACAAGTAAACTATTGGCGGGTGTCTTCCTTAATCAATCTCTCTAGTCTCTAATCTCTGTAGATTGTATTGGCTATTGGAAATTTAGAATATGAATAGGCTGGTCTACTGCTGCTGAGTGAGGGTGTCTTCCTCAATCAGTCAATCCTCCTGTCCTATCGATTGTCGAGTGTCGCGGCTGCCGCCTGCGTCTGCTATCTGCATGAGACCTAAGAGGCTGAGTCTCTGAGACCCTAAGACGTGAGTGCGTCTTGCATCTTCCTCCAATCCTCTTAGTCTTAGCTCCTTTTATTTTGTAGAACTATCTTGCATCTTCCTCTAGTCCTCATGGCTCATTCTATTATGATTTTTGAGTAAGACTAAGTTTTAGTTTAAGAGAGATAAAGAGTCAGAGAAACAAGATTCAATACTTTCAGTCCAAAAAACTCTAAGACTTCAAGAGTCAAGACTTACTATTCGTTCAGGGCCTTCAAGTTCAAGTGTTCACCTCCAGTTACAGCCTTAAAGTTATAGGTATCTTCTTCTTCTTCTTCTCCTTTGTTTTTGATAGAACACAAAAGGCTAGAAGTCAAAAATCAGAATTTTATTTTTAGCTTATTTAATCTTAATTCTTAAATACATACATAAATATATTGACCTACTGAGTAACCGGTATACATATTTTTGATCAGTCACTGTATTGTGTTATTTGTGTACATCCTCTGTTCAGCCCCTCCTATGCAATAATATAAATGGAACTTGGAAGTTTGTTGGTATGGCAGTATTGTTGTATGGGTAGGAAATGGAGATTCTTTTAGTCTGCAATCCCTTTGGTAGTTCTATGAGTTGTTTGGTTGGAAAGAAACTCAATTATGTTTTAACCGAAATATTCGAAATATCAAGTATTAGTAAAATGAGCCTCAGGTAGTTAGGTTAAATAATTTCGGTTTTAACCGAAATATCCAAAATAACCTAAAAAAAGTTTCGGTTCGATTTGATCGATTTTTACATGTTTTGGTTTCGATTTGGTTTACCATCTTGTTAAATCTGTTTTTAAAATCTGAATGCTCACCCCTAGCGGAGATAGACTAAAGTTCCATGGCTTATTCAAACAAGCGGCAGGAGCAATGTAGAGCTGATTATACAGCTTTATGCGATGACTTATCGATCAAAATCTTCTCTAAGTTTCCCATCAAATCTCTTGCCAGATGTAAGTCTGTATCGATAGCATGGTGTCGTTTAATCTCCTCTTCTCCTTGTCAAACAATTCTTCCTGCAAAGATGGTCGATCTCTTCTTCTACACCTTCAACAAATCTGAACCAATGATCACCTACATGCATATTCTCTAATTAGATCCTTGGAATATGTTTCTCTTTCCGAAGAAAAACAAATTGCTGCTTTGAGTATTGAAATCAACAGTTGGACCCACAATTTCTTGCACCATTCTAATATTAATCTTCTCAACTGCTGCAACGGGTTGTTTCTTTGTCTCAACACGAAATCCCTATACTTCTCCTCTCACCTCTAGGCAACATATTATGTTTGTAACCTGATCACTGCTAAATAGGTGGCTCTACCAAATCCTCCAAGCCCCAAGCTCTCCACCATTACCACCGCATTGGCTTTTGAACTAAGAGTGTCACCTCATTACAAGGTCATTCACGTGTCATAGAATTACATAGAACTACCAACAGTGAGGCTAGAAATCTTCTCTATTGAAATAGGTAGATGGGTGGAGTCTGAGTTCTCCCTTCCATGAGCCCATTGGTAATTTTTACATGATCAAACTTGTTTATATGAATGAAGCTTTGTATATGGTAGCTCGCCCATTCCTCCTTGTGTAGTTTGATCTCAAGGATGGATTTATAGGGTTCATCAGGATACCTGAAGGGTGGAGAGCACTACACCCTGGACATCTTTTGATGGGGTTTTGTTGGGTGTGGGTCTAGCCCATATGAGGGGCCCACCCCACCTTTTCATGCTCCCAAAAAGGAGTCATATTGTGGAAGCCAAAAAGGCTCCCACCTTTTTTTATGTGTGTGCTTCCATTTCATAACCATTGAAGTGAGAAAGAGAAGAAAAACAGAGAGGGAACTGAGGGTTTTCTAGGTTTTGAGTTTTTGTGAAAAAGAGTAGAAAGAGCTGATTTCTATTTATTCAAGGCCAAGCTCGGATGTGTTTTCAAGTCCATTCTTGATTTGATCAAGTGTGGTTCAAAGAATCAAGAATCTCACTCTATTTTAGATTGGTTGTTTCTTCTTCTTAGTTTCATACTTACAGCAACTTGGTGAGATCCAAACCTTTGTTTTTGTTGAATCCACCTTACATTTGGTGATGTTAATGTTGTACTTGTGAGCCAAGGATTATTTTCTTGATGTTTGTAAGTCTCTAGTTGCAACTAGAGAGGATTGTTGTACCCATTAATTTCTGAATTAGTGAAAGACTTTTATAGACCATAGGTCCCATAGTTTTTCCCTAGTTTTGGGGTTTTCCACGTAAAAATTCTGGTGTGCTATTGTGTGGTGATTGCTATTTGTATTTTAGTTTATCTGTTGTCATTATTGTTGATAAACCCATTTTAACACAAACTTAGGAGAAAGTTTCTTTCTATATATCCTAGAATTGCTTTTCACACTCATTTCTGTTACTGTAGTGTATCTTCCCCAACAGGCTTGGAGGAAATCCTAGATTTATTTTAGGAGCTTCTGGAGGGCATCTCTGCTGCACCTTCTGCGTTGGAGATCAGCTGCAAGTTTGGATGCTTGGGGATTGGGATTATAATAATCTATAGGTGTTGAGGCACTCTGTCAGCATAGAAACCATTGGTGCACAGTAGTATTCCTTGGGTTTCAAATTTCAATTGAATCTGGTGGCTTTTCATCCAAATTATTCCGATGTTGTGTTCATTGTGTTGCCTGGGAAGATCATTTGGTATCATCTCAATGGTGCAAGGAGTGAGGAGTTTTGCAGTTTAATCCCCCAATGTGCTCAAGTGGAATGTGCTTACCCCTTTTCACCTTTCCTTACACATTCTTTTATCGGAGGTGATAGTGATACCGTTGTCGTCTGACTACAAATCTTGATGCTGCTTTGGTAAAAGTGAAACCTATTTGTTCTCTGTGACTACTAACTAGTCCATTTGTTTGTTGTTTCAACCTTTTCGAGTCCAAACTCTGAAGCAAAGAAGCTCTCTAGTTTTTCAGTTTGATTTTTTTTTCTTTTTCCACGTAGCCATGAATTCAAAATTGAGATATGAGAATTATGGCCCCTATGTATGCTACCATCAAGAATATTGTATTTCAGTTATGGCCCATTTTATGTGAGTATGTTCCCACGCGTTGGACCTTTGTGCTCAAGGCCTCACCCATTGGAAATGCGAATTTTCCCAATAAACCGAACAATTATATTCTTGCATAGTTGTAAGAGATGTTTTCTTGGGTAGAAAATCTCATTTAGCTATTTTGTTAGGGAAAATCTATGCTAAGACATATACCTTATGATTGGTTACAACTTACAAGTTTTTCCGGTATCATATAGGTTGAGTTGAAAAATCATACCGTTGTAACTTGTAAGATGGCTTCTAAAACAAGAGATCTCCATTGAGACCGATAGGAGGTAGGGGGGCAAGTCGGGTGGGTTGGGCCGGGTTTATGGTCAACCCAGGTCCGATCCTAAAATTTAGGCTTAAGTCCTGAGCTCGAGGTCAAGCCCGATTTTCTCAATCCGAGCCCAGCCCGCCCTGTTATTTGATGCATTTTGGTTGGGCTCAGGCTCGGGTTGGTCAGTGAACCCACCCTAAATTTATACATATATAAATGTATTTATGCAAATATATATATATATATATATATATATATATATATATATATATATATATATATATATATATTTATGTATGTATGCAAAATATCTGTACAAATGTTATATATACAAATATGTATGTATATATATGCAAATATGTATGCAACATTTACATATATACATATATGTATAAATGTATATAATTGGGCCAGGCTCGAGCCGGGTTCGGGCTACCTAAGGGCTAGGCCCGAAAAAAAAAAAAAAACTGACTTCTTGGGCCTGAGCCTAGCCCATGTAAAATTCCAGGTTGGGCCGGTTTGGGCTCAAGCTGGGCCCACCCAAGTTGCACCCCTAATAGGTGGTACGACTTGGGTGTGATCATGGCTGGGCCCGACTGAGCTTTGCACCTGTTATAAGGGTTATAGTCTGGGCCCAGTTGGGGCAGGCCTGAATTCCAATCCTGAAATTTATGGGCCTGGGCCGGGCCTGAACAGAAAACCTAAATGCTCCTTCCCTAATGTTAATGATGATTTTGATGAGGTCAAGCTAGTGTTTTTGAATGGAGTCCCTTACATAGAATTTGATGAATTCGGATTTGATCCTCATAGAAGTGTCCTCACATCATCCTCACAGCCTTTTACAGCTACGCATTGGGAACATATCCATACTTGTATATTTTTATTCATAGGGGAAATATTTCTAATGCATGGCTACAAGGGATGAGGAAAGTTTTGTGAGGACCAAATCCAATTTCAAATCTGATGTCAAGAAGGTTACTTGGCTAATTGAGTTGCCTTAGAAGGCATCCCACAATATTTTGTTGGGAGCTTTTTAGATGGCATCTTCACTGTGTCTATAGGTGGCATCGAACCGGTGACTTAAGGGATCATTTGGTTTGTGGGAATGGAGGTCTGAAATTGGAACCAGAATGGGTCATTCCAATTCCAACTGTTTGATTGGCATTCACCCATTTGAGGGAATGGTCATTTCCTCCCCTCCCTTGGGAATGAAATCTCATTCCAGCTTATTCCAATTCCCATTCTGATTCCTGTCTAACCAAACAGACTATGGGAATAAACCATTCCTATTCCGATTCCAACTGTGGACAAAACGGACCCTAAGTTTGGATGCTCGGAAATTGGACTTCTGATGTATGGGTCTTTGAAACAGTCTATATGCAAAAATGCACTTGAGTAGCATCCTTGGGATCTGCTAGCCTTTGGTTAAACCTTCTAGCTTCCGCTCTGAATTTTGAGATTATCTGCTTTGATATATTGGCTAATGAGAATGCACAGACCAATTGATGGTGGCTCAGTTGTTAAGGTCTCTCGCAGGTTGTAGCGGAAACTTGGGATCAAATCTCTTTGCCACCAGGTCTCTCGCAGGTTCCGCTCTGGATTTTGTCAAAATTTTAATGGGCCCAACCCGAAGCCCAAGCCCAAAACAATGTAAACTGTTAATTTGGGCCAACCCGAGTTGCACTTGCACTTGCACCCCTAAGGGCAGCTAATCCAAACCATGACGCGCACCAACCAGTAACGATATGAGTTTATATCTTGTGGAATTCGAACTCTTTGAATGGATTGGATGATATCTCTGCAATTGCAAAGAGAAACATTTATACATGATATACCATAGATTTGAGTCTTGTTAAGCTCAACCCCATTTTGTAGTTTAGTACCTATCTCCAATGGTTGCATTCTGCACTTAGCGAACAGGTCAAATTTTTGCTTGAAAACAAAGAAATTCATAAAAACAGATGCATGGTCCATGATCATGTGGTTCGATCCAATACCATAAACACAAATATATATTCAACCACTCAAATATCCTGCTTGCCTTTGACAAGATTGGCTTGGATTTCTATCTGATTAGCAAAACATCAAGCTCTACGATTCTCTTTCACTAAGATAGGATGTACTGTACAAATCGCTGAGCACACCAGTCAACTATTGGCAGATATCCAATTCAATGTCATTGCCTAGGTTTTAAACTCACTAAAAACAAGTTGGACAGCCTTCCATCACAGATTGATACACCCAGTTATGCAAACAGCATTTTGTTTACTGCAGATCCAAACTCTTGCTACTTGTCAACAATTATATATATATATACATAGAGATGGCTAGAATCTGAACAAAGTGAATCCAGATGCCAGCATATTGTACCTTGTGCACCATAACCAGTCATTCTAACACAGGCATTGATCTTAAGATGTCATGACATCACCAAATATGTGCAAATTCATTCTAGAAGTCCGGATAGTAGGAATATCCCCACCTGCAATTTGATTTAAGATGGAAAGTACAGTCCATAGGTTTATGTCAACCATTTGTCTTTGAATAAATCAGGATCCAACCAATGCAGGTTATGGTGACTACTAATACAGATTCAGGGCAGGGTGGCATTTGGAGTAACAGACCAAATAAATTTGAAATTTGGATTCTGCTCCAGAAAGGGAGGTGGCCGCTGGTACACAACTGATGCAGCATGAATCAAGATCCTAGCAGTCAAACCCCATATTATGAATTTCTTGTTCTCTGTTTCATAATCAAAGAAATGAATCAGATACTTGTGCCCCATTCTTTCTCGTTGTTCTGCGGTCCGGTTCTCATCCTGAATTCATCACAATATGTTCAAAATGTGCCAAAAATGAAGAAATGAAAAGGGCAGTTTAAAATCAGTAAGAGAAGGAAGGCAGACAAAACCTTGATGAACATTTCTAAAGGTGCATCAAATACCAGTTCCACCTCTCCAGCATTAGGAGTGGGCTTGAATGATTGCCTATTGGAAAGTATACCAATCACAGGAATAACTCTCAGAAAATCCTGCATGGGAAAAAAGCTATCTTTTCAAGGCCAAAAGACATTTATAAATGAATGGATACAACAAGTAAATAAAAAACATAAAGAAAAACATACTCAGAATGGGCCAACAATTAGAATTATGCTCGAATGAGTTAACCTCCATTCCATGGAGGGTAACATGCTCGTTTACTTGACTTGGTGGAAGTGTAAAGACTGTAAATACAGGTTTTTGTTTTCCATGAGAAGAATATCATAATTCTATCATATAGTATGCTTGTTCATAGGTATTTTTCTTACTGTTTAGCATTTAGTTCATTGTACTCAGGTACTCAGGATATTAGACTTTTTGGTTTCTAGAACTATATTGAGAGGGCCTTGTAGATAGTGATAAGTTAAGGAGCCCTAGGAGACTGTGCTGCCAGATTACAAGGACTAGATCCTTAGGCTCAGTTTGGAAAGAGTACAAATGCAAATATGTACAGTGCAAATGCATACAAAATATAAGGTATTGTACTCTACATATTTGCATGTGTACTCCTTCCAAACTGAGCCTTAGCTTCCAAAATGATCCCTCCAGTGGGTTCCCAGATGGGCCCAATTTGGTTGTGGATAATCTTGACCATTGCCATTTATCAGAAAATTGACACCAACTCTGCGCCACATAGGCATTTCCCCCAGTGGAGTTTGAAATACTGTTTGGATAAGTCGTTTCTCAATAAAACACTTTTCTTGGTTTGTGTGAGTCTCATCCATTGGGGAAAACATCATTTTGATGTTCCTCCAACAGTTAAGACATCTTTTACTGTTCAGTTTATGTGGCACCTAATGGCAACTAATGGCACCTAGCTGTCATAAAAGCAACAATAAACATTTTGTCCAGATTTACAAACAGATGTCCCAATTTTCAAGAGAAAAAATAGACAAAACATTTTTCAGATAATTGGCAATGCAAATAAAATAAAAAGCTTCCATGAGATGGAGGCTGTTTGAAAAGTGAGCTTGTTTGGATTTTATTACCAATCTGAGAGTTTCTTTTTGTATCTTTTTTTTTTTTTTTTTTTTTTTTGCATAGAGACATCATGTTAAGGTCTTGATATGCCTCAAATTCATCTTTTTGTTTTAATTCCTAAGTTTCCTACTAGCTCTTCTGAACTACATTTATATACTAACAAAATACATTAATGTTATAGCTCAAAAATAGAAAAAAGAAAATATTGATTGTCCAATGAGGTCTTTCATTGTGTCCAGGTGTGTGGGAGAACTGCTCTAATCTACAAATGATTGATCCCACATGGCTCAATGGACTTCAATTTGATCTATGGAAAAGAAAACCATTTACCATCCACAAGTTGCTATCTTAGTATCTTATGATTTCTTACAACATCTTCCCATAGAAAATGCCATGAGTATATATTAGTTATCCTTGGTTGCTATTTACTGTCAACATTGTATAAGACAAAATAATTTATATATGCTAGATTGTCACTTGTCAATCATGCAAAGAGACAAAAAGAAAATGATACACAGAAGTGCCCTGAAGAACCAACAGAGTGCTGAAATCTGATGCTAGTCAAACAAGAAGCTTTGTTCTTTCAGGAGAGTCCACACAACACTGACCATAGACAATATCTATGGAAGAACATCACTCATTCACTGATCAAATAGGTGGGGCCTTGGGGCAGTAGAAATGTAGAATACAGTTACCGTGTAGCTCATTATGTATTATGGATCATTATGAGGCATCAAGATCTCCTGGTCTATGGATGGATTCATTGTTGGATCCCCAATAGGAATGCACCTACAAGTGTGCAAATACAGACCACACATTGTATTTGCAAGGCAGTCTGCAATTACACGTTTGAAAGTGAATTCCTATTGGGATCCAGCAATAGATCCAGCTAATAGGTAACCAAAAGATCAGGAGTGCGTTTTGAGGTAGAAGTGGGAAGAAAACATTTACAATACTGTTCACTGAATTATCTATGTGTGGGGACAAGATCCATAAAATTGGCATGAAAAAACAGCAAGAGTTTTTTGTTTTTTGATAATTATGATATTGTTTACACAACACTGTTGCAAGCCTAGTGAATGAACTGAATTTTCCTGATGAGCATCATTGGAAAATTGCCTGTGGGTGAGGGATTAGAAAGTTATGTTCCATTGTGAATTGAATTCCATGACCTGTAAAATATCATATCCATGGGACTCTGAGAAAGGTTGTTGTTTACTTTATGAGAAAATCGAGAAGTGGCCGAAAATGGAATGCGGGGGTATATGAAGTATTACAACTTATGCTTGTATCTGACCTCCTTTATCTGTCACTTGTTTCTCATATCAGGAAAAAATGCCAACAATATGTCATGATCGCATTAGCTTTTTCTAACTAGCTAAAATGTGGTCCTGCGTTCCTATAACAAACTAAGAAAACCCAATGAGCTACCGATTCATTATCCCCAATATAAAGTTGAGATTTTGATCGTGATTGCAAGTAGTAGCTCTATAGCCAATTAGGCAACAGAGAAGAAATAGAGTAACTTCAAACCTAAACCAAATTGAGAAATAGAAACCATTCAAAATTCAATCTTAATCTCATTCGAAATTCTTCAGATTTGAGATCTGACAAAATAGTAAATAAAAGTAAAGAACCCAAAGAGAGTCGAAATTCAACCTCCAACATACCCTAGTCAAGAAGGGCTCGAGAACAGTCACAACATTAACAAGGGAAGGATCCAACCCTATCTCTTCCTTGGCTTCCCTCAAAGCTGTATCTGTGTCATTTGCATCACCCGCCTCAGCTTTCCCTCCTGGCAAAGCAACTTGACCTAAAACAAAGACATCGACCTTGATTTCACAGAATTCAAGAAGAAACCCAACTGGTTCCGTGATAATGAGTACGGAACGATGAATTCATCTCGTCTCCTCTGACCTGAGTGAGTGGAGAGTCTCTTCGAGCGCCTAGTGAGGATGACTCGGAGATCTCCAACATCATCTTCGAATAGGCAAACAAGGACGGCTGCTCTCTTCGGTCTGAATCTTTCGGACTGAGTAATAGATGTTGCAGATTGCGAAAAACCCACCTGAGAAACGACCTTCCCTGTGTTTTCTTCGATCTCGTCCTCGTCGTCGGTGGAAGGAGGAGGCTTGTAGAGACGGAGCTGTTGAGCTAATTCCCAAAGTCTTTGAGATTCTGGAGAGAAGTTCGAATCCATGAGCACGGGGACAGAGCTTGAAGAGGTGGATGATGGAGTGCTAGCCATTCGCTGATATGTATCTGAATCTTCCGAATTGTCGGAATCGAATGAGAGGAGGCGTGATGAGCTCTCATAAGTTTTTGCGGAACTAGTGTCTCCTTGTACAAACCACTGAGACGAGCCTACATCAGAAGCTATTTCACGTCAGATCAAAGATGTTTTGGAAATTCATGATACGGGATAAACTAACTTGTAAGTTGTAACCAATGAAATCCAAACAGGTGGTATTTATCAAAATCCCTTGTGGGGGGTTGATTAGCCATGACCAAATAGAACTCTCTAAATCTGCCAATTTAGTACAAAATGGTTAAGCACGTGAAAGAATACAAAGAACCTTTTTCATGTGATTGGGTACCACTGTCCAATCTATATATAATTAAGGCTTAGTTTGAAAGAAGTATAAATACAAATATATACAGTACAAATACATACAAAATAATACAAAATATGAGCTTTTGCACTCTACATATTTGCATTTGTACTCTTTCCAAATTCAGCCTAACTCAGCCTAATGAGTTAAACCACCATTTGTCGGAGAAGAATGATTTAAACCACCATTGTTGTAATCCATTTTTTTAGTTATTCAATCCATAACAAAAAAGGGAGTTTAGACCATGGTTTTCAAAACCGGATTAGACTGGATGGTCGGATCAGAAAAACCAGGAATGGTTAGGTGATTGGTTCCGTTTTACCCTAGAACCGTTGTTTCCTTAAAATCGTTGATTTGGTCAATAAACCACTGACTTGGGCGTTCGAACCGTTCAACGGTTTGGCCGGTTTTATTTTTTAATTTTTTTGTCAAAACGGGTCATCCGTTAGATTTGAACGGTCGGACCGTTCGACCTAGGAACCGGACCCCTGACTAGTTTGTTGTTTGGATCGGTTTTAAAAACCTTGTTTTAGACCGTCATTGTTGCCAAAGAAGATGAATAAATTTTTGTTGTTACTGGGGAAGACGATCAAGGTAAAATGGTCTTAAAAATGTTAAAAAGAGTAGCTTTGGTATTTTTAAAAAATTATGTCACACATGCTGTCACGTGATACAAATAACTGAAGAACTGTTAAGAGTAGATACGAAGGCCTCGTTTGTGTTTCGATAAATGATTTATCTATATAAATGCACTTATCCGGATAAGAGCACCTACCTGTGTTCTTTTATTCCCTAAGTAATGATGCGCAATGATTGATTTGTCCAAAAAAGTGACATTATTGAGGGGACAATATTATTCCATCACATATTAGCGATTTATTGTACACATGGGTAAGTAATTTACTCAAGGTTATGCTAGTTTTCAACATAAATGTGAATCGACGTAAAACTCCACCGTCAGTTCGCATTTACACATGTTTGTTTTTTAGTGTAACTACGAACCGATGTAAAACTCCACACCTGGTCTGTATTTTCACATGTTTGTTTCCATTCACCATATTTAAGTACATTAAAAGTTGTAAAATATATTATATATAGTATTTATATGACCCATAATATAAATACTATGGGTCAAACCTCTGACCTGTGAACCTCTCTCTTCTTCAATTCTATGCCCAACCCGATTCTCTCAACCAGGCTGAAAATGATATCTCTAGTTGGTGATGTGGGCCAAATTAAATGCTCATTT
The DNA here is from genome assembly GCF_055504915.1 of Nelumbo nucifera. Classification (NCBI taxonomy): domain Eukaryota; kingdom Viridiplantae; phylum Streptophyta; class Magnoliopsida; order Proteales; family Nelumbonaceae; genus Nelumbo; species Nelumbo nucifera. The sequence goes on from NC_142649.1 coordinate 18,930,729, forward strand.
CCTCACATTGCTGATGATGATTTTGATGGGTTAAGCCACTGTTTTTGAATTGAGTCCTTTGCATGGAATTTGTAGAGTTGTCAATGGATCAGGTCTACTTTGAGATGGGGAGTACCACTTCCAATTATGTAATTAGGACAATAAGAATTAAAAAAGACCAGACCCAGAACTGATCCAATTGGATCTGATCCGATTACACTTAATAACCATAATTATCAAAGATAATTACAACTCAATTTTTCATTTTGGTAATATAACCCATGGTTTTCAACTTGATCAGGCCGAATGGTCAGACCGAAAAAACCAGGAACCGGTTAGGTGACCGGTTCCATTTTACCCCAGAACCGTTATTTTCCCAAAAACCATCGATTTGGTCAACAAACCACTGACCCAGAAAGTCGAACCGTTTGGCTGGTTTTTATTTTTTTGTCAAAACAGGCCATCTGTTCGATTCAAACGGTCGGACCGTTTGACCTGGGAACCGGACCCCTGACTAGTTCGTTGTCCGATTCGATTTTAAAAATCTTGATATAACCTTAATAAAATTGACACTGAAATACTTAATTGTTTGTTTGTTGATAAAATGCCTGTTTTTAACCATAATTATGATATATATTGCTCATGAAATTTATTCTTTTAGATATAAAATATAACAAAAATTACAAAAAATATGTTGATATGTCATCAACTATATAATCAATACGGGGTTCGAATCAGTTTGGAACAACAAGAACCCGTCCAGACCCAACTATTAATCGGGACAAAATCACAACACAGAACCAACATAATCTGTTTGGTCGGTTCAGTTCTCCCATGTAGACCCGGCCCATTAACAGACCTAAGAATCTGATATCTATTCGGAATTTAATGTCAAGGAGGAGGCCACCTAGCTAATTGAAGTTGCCATAAAAGGTGTCCCGGAATATTCTTTTGGGAGCTTTTTGGAGGGCATCTTCACTGTGCCTACGGGGTCGCATTGAAAGGTTCACTCAAAGTTTTTAAAATCGAACCAGACAACGAACTGGTCAGGGGTCCGATTCTTGGGTTGAATGGTCCGACCATTCAAACTGAATGGATGACCCGTTTTGACAAAAAAATAAAAAAAATAATTAAAAATATATTAAAAAATAAAAAAAATAAAAACCAGCCAAACCGTTGAATGGTTCGAACGGTTCAACAACCCGAGTTAGTGATTTGCTAACCAAATCAATGGTTTTTGAAAAAATAACGGTTATGGGGTAAAATGGAATGACCGGTTCCTGGTTTTTCTATTCCAACCATCTGGTCTGATTCAGTTTTGAAAACCATGGGTTCACTTAAGTTTCTCATGCATGAGTTTTGAAGCACTATCTGTATGCAAAACCTAGTTAATAAGCATCCTTCCTTAGGCTCTGTTGGCCTTTGGGTAAACCTACTAGCTTTTGGCTATGGATTTTGAGATTATCTGCTTTCAATTGGTTGATAAGATCTTGGCACAAGGTGTGAAAATTAAGCTTTGTAGAGGCCATAAACCCATTCAAAGAAAATGTGACTACCCCATGTCATCTTGCCCCAGACATTCTTCAAATATATTGGCTAATTAGAATGCACAGACCAACTGATGGTGGCTCAGTTTTTAGAGTCACTCTAATTATATAGGAGACTTTGTGTTAGGATTAGAGTCTTGGGTCCACGTGTGGTTTAGCCACATGGCCCACTTGCAATATGGTCGGTTAGTTGGGTTGTTACACCGCAACCAACCATCTCTGTAATTATAAATATCATTGTATCTTTCAATAAGACTACACAAAAGTTCCACTTTTTGATACCTCTTTACATGGTATCAAAGCCATAGCTCATCGCAGTCCTCTTTGTTACAATCTCCTCTCCCTCTTTCTTTCATTGCACGCCTACTACGCTTTACCTTTTCTTTTTTCATCACAGAGCCTTTTACCTCATCGCACACTTAGGGGGTGCAGTTAACTTTGTCCATCACTCATATTTCCCAAAGTCTTCTTCCAAGAAATCTTGTTCTTGGGTTTCTTGAATCAACCGATCCATCAAGACACAAGCACCGTCATGGCATCAGAAACCATCGCCAACTCCATGGCGTCCTTGTTCCTGGGTCCTAATTCATCGTATTTTTTGCATGCCTCGAACAATCCAGAGATGGTCTTGGTGTCCTTTCTACTCACTGATAACCTTGCATTTTGATTTTTTTAAGGAAATCAATTCAGGGGTATTTTCGGCCTTAGAATAGTCAAAGTGCACCCCTTTCCCAGTTAAAATCAATTATGTGACCTCTGAGGGTCTCTGTGCAAATTATGTAGAAAACTGAGAAGTTTTCATAGTTGAAATGCAGTTTTTGGGAAGCTAGTGTGAAGTCTAGCTAAGAGAGGGGGTGTTTTTGTAAAGAACTAAGAACAAGAGGGCGCCTCCTATCTACTAAACCCAGTTGGCGCCCATCCTACTATATTACCATGCTCCTCTCTCATTAGCAAACCCTAGGGAGCCTTTTTAACTTAATCTTTTCCTCCTTAGCTAACCTTAGCCACCCCAAATGTGAAATCTCCATCATCCACTCCTTCTAATCTCCACCATCTATTTTAGGGCTCTCCTTTGTAGCTTCTAAACCCTAGGGTGCCACTTATTCTACTAATCCTCACCATTAAATCTCAGCCACTCCCTCCATCCTATATCCCAACCATTCAATCTAGGGCACCACATATTCTTTTAATCTTAACCCTTCAACCCTAGATGTTCTAATCTACACGCTCCATTTCTGGGCGCCCAAATCTCAACCCTATATTATATTGGGTGCCCTTTCCTTCCATTTTCAGCCATAAGATCACCCCAAAACCATCTTAGCCATTCATTAGAAACCCTAGGACATCCCTAACTTTGCTAAATCCCAACTGCCGCCCCCCATCTTTCTCCCTATTTCTAGTTGTGTCCACCCTTCTCTATAAAAAGGGTCCCAAGGGCCTTATAGAAGGGGTTGGTCAATTCACCCAGTTAAGACGGAAGGCCTAGCTCGAGAAGTTTAAGGGTCAAAGGAGAGATCTAGAGACTACTACCTCTGATCGGATTACATATTTTTATTTCATTTCTTTTGTTAATTTATTTATGTATTTATTTGTGTCTGCACTTTTAATTTTCAGTACTGTTCGAATTCTATTTTTCTCAGTTTAATTAATTAATTTTTATATTTCTGCACTTCCCTCTTGTGTTCTCTTGTCTGGATTTGAGTACGTATTAATTTTTCCCTCGCTTCCATGTGGATACGACCCGTTCTCATCATTTTATTGCCGTTTGTAATTGTTTGAGAATCAAAAAAATTTTATAAATGTTTAAATTGGTGTTTCGAAGTGGTTAACGACATGCTCCGGATCACACCACTCACCGGAGAAAATTACCTAGTGTGGCATTAGACAATGAGAATAATACTTTGAGCAATGAACAAGCTATTTTTGTCGATGGATCACTGCCACGACCACCAAGATTGTCACTAGAAGAAAGTGCTTGGTCCAAATGCAATGCAATGGTTGTTTCTTGGATCTTCAACTCTGACTCAAAGGAACTCTATGGTAGTGTTGCCTTCATTGAGTTTGCATTAGAAATTTAGTCGGAATTGTAGGAGAGGTTTTCTCAGAAAAACATTCCTAGAATACACCAACTCAAGCATGATCTAGCAATGCTCAAACAAGCATATCTTACAGTAACATTGTTCTTCACCAAATTAAAGATAATTTGGGATGAACTGGCCACGCTCACTAGCTTGCCTAAATGTTCTTGCGGAGGTGCATCCAAGATTTTCATTGTTGAACAAGAAAAAGAATGACTCCATCAATTCTTGATGGGACTTAGCGAGTCATACAACACCATCCACTCAAACATTCCTAGATCGAAACCCTTGCCATCCTTGAATAAGGCATATGCTCTAGTTCTTCAAGAAAATGCCACCTAGCAATGTACACTCTACAAGGACCCACACTAGAACAACAGCCATGTCTGTTTCTTCCCGACAAGGGCCCCGTTCATATGTTGTGGGACCCAATCAACAATCAAGATCAAAGTATTACGATGAGCACTACAAACGCAATGGCCACACCAAGGACCGTTGCTACAAACTGGTAGGGTATCCACCCTGCTGGGACAAAACCTGTTCAAATTGGTGGAATGAGAAAGGTAACTAACGATCAAGCTCCTGCGCAATTTCAGAAACCACATATCAGATTTCTAGCCAGACTCCAAGAAATCCTTCGGTATTTGGTCTTTCACCTCAACAGTATAATCAGCTTCTCTCCCTACTGAAAAGAGAATCATCTAACACTATATCTACCAATGTTGCCAGTAAGACCATCTACAATGTCGAGTGGATACTTGATCGTGGTGCTTCAGACCATATGATCTCGTCACCATGTCATTTTATTGATCACACCTCAACGGATATTGCTAAACCAGTTCAGTTACCAAATGGACTATTGGTTCTAGCCATGATGCAGGGATCAATATCCTCAGGATCTTTGATTATCCCTGATGTTCTATACATACCAGACTTTTCTTGAAATCTTTTGTCTGTTAGTCGGCTAACACAACAGTTCAATTGTGTTGTGATTTTCTTTTCTTTGTCTTGCATCATCCAGGACTTAGCCTCCAAGACAGTGATTGGGTTGGGGAGTTTGCATGATGGATTCTACCGATTCTCCTTTACAACGACTCAACACGCATCTATTCAGACCACTTCCACAACAAATTCAGCAACATGGCACCACCGCCTAGGACATGCATCTCGTAAGCACCTACCACTCATTTCTGGGATACCTCTTGTCTCTTTAGAGCACTGTTGTGATGCCTGCCATAAAGCCAAGCAAACTCGGCTACCATTACCTATCAGCCAGTCCAAGTCTTCTCAGACATTTCAATTAGTCCATTGCGACCTTTGGGGAGGCTACAAGACACCAGTGGAGCTTGATACTTCCTTAAATTGGTCGATGATTTTATCAAATGTACTTGTGTTTATCTCCTTCATAATAAATCAGATGTTGTATATTTTCTTCTTTTATTTTGTGCAATGGTGCCTGGACAGTTTGGATACACACTACAAATTCTCCGATCAGATAATGGGTTTGAATTCCTTCATGCCCCTTGCAAGTATTCCTTGTTGCGCAAGGGATTGAATTTCAACGCAGCTATGTTGACACACCTCAACAGAATGGCTTTGCTGAAAGGAAGCATCGCCACTTACTAGAAGTTGTCAGAGTCCTCCGCTTCCATGCCCACATGCCTATATCATTTTGGGGTGAGTGCTTACCAACTCCTTTACTCTCAAATAAATCACCTTATGAAGTCTTGTTCCAAAAATCACCATGTTTTGATCATGTGAAATCCTTTGGGTGTCTATGCTATGCGTAGGTTCACCCCTAACCTCAAGATAAATTTTTCAGTAAAGCCATTCGATGTGCCTTTGTTGGATACCCTTATGGCCAAAAGGGATACAAATTATATAATCTTGAGTCATACCAATTCTTTACTGCCTGAGACGTCATTTTTTATGAGTCTCAATTCCCTTTGAAGAACCAACAATACCCCACCACCACTCTTGAACCACGCATTTTTCCACTCCCCAACCTCACTTTTGATGACACAATTGTCCCACCACCTCCACAAACTGAACTCCAGCCCATAGTTGACCAAACACAACCCATTTCATTACCCAGCCCATCATCTGTTGATCCACAACCCATAACCGTCACCCAACTATCTGCAAAACCGCCCAACTAATAATATTCAGCACAATACTTGGTC